>NC_088780.1:70148624-70448624 GCF_958450345.1 Calliphora vicina
TACATACATACATACATACATACATACATACATACATACATACATACATACATACATACATACATACATACATACATACATACATACATACATACATACATACATACATACATACATACATACATACATACATACATACATACATACATACATACATACATACATACATACATACATACATACATACATACATACATACATACATACATACATACATACATACATACATACATACATACATACATACATACATACATACATACATACATACATACATACATACATACATACATACATACATACATACATACATACATACATACATACATACATACATACATACATACATACATACATACATACATACATACATACATACATACATACATACATACATACATACATACATACATACATACATACATACATACATACATACATACATACATACATACATACATACATACATACATACATACATACATACATACATACATACATACATACATACATACATACATACATACATACATACATACATACATACATACATACATACATACATACATACATACATACATACATACATACATACATACATACATACATACATACATACATACATACATACATACATACATACATACATACATACATACATACATACATACATACATACATACATACATACATACATACATACATACATACATACATACATACATACATACATACATACATACATACATACATACATACATACATACATACATACATACATACATACATACATACATACATACATACATACATACATACATACATACATACATACATACATACATACATACATACATACATACATACATACATACATACATACATACATACATACATACATACATACATACATACATACATACATACATACATACATACATACATACATACATACATACATACATACATACATACATACATACATACATACATACATACATACATACATACATACATACATACATACATACATACATACATACATACATACATACATACATACATACATACATACATACATACATACATACATACATACATACATACATACATACATACATACATACATACATACATACATACATACATACATACATACATACATACATACATACATACATACATACATACATACATACATACATACATACATACATACATACATACATACATACATACATACATACATACATACATACATACATACATACATACATACATACATACATACATACATACATACATACATACATACATACATACATACATACATACATACATACATACATACATACATACATACATACATACATACATACATACATACATACATACATACATACATACATACATACATACATACATACATACATACATACATACATACATACATACATACATACATACATACATACATACATACATACATACATACATACATACATACATACATACATACATACATACATACATACATACATACATACATACATACATACATACATACATACATACATACATACATACATACATACATACATACATACATACATACATACATACATACATACATACATACATACATACATACATACATACATACATACATACATACATACATACATACATACATACATACATACATACATACATACATACATACATACATACATACATACATACATACATACATACATACATACATACATACATACATACATACATACATACATACATACATACATACATACATACATACATACATACATACATACATACATACATACATACATACATACATACATACATACATACATACATACATACATACATACATACATACATACATACATACATACATACATACATACATACATACATACATACATACATACATACATACATACATACATACATACATACATACATACATACATACATACATACATACATACATACATACATACATACATACATACATACATACATACATACATACATACATACATACATACATACATACATACATACATACATACATACATACATACATACATACATACATACATACATACATACATACATACATACATACATACATACATACATACATACATACATACATACATACATACATACATACATACATACATACATACATACATACATACATACATACATACATACATACAAATAAAGATTTGTTTGTTATTATTAGGGGGCGGATTTATATGCAAATGCATGTTTTTTCTCAAACGTCCAAATACAATGTAGACTAATTATCTATCCGAATCGCACATTTTGCTGCAAAATGGCATCGATTTGTTAGTGCATATTTTTGCATATTTTATTGATAATGCATATTTTGTTATATTTTACCTCAAAATGCATATTTATATGCATATTATGGCAATTTTTAATAAAAATATAATTTTTTGTCGTTTATGGGCAATACATTGTTTCGAAAAAAATTTGTTTGTAGCATTTGTCATAGAAATAGCAGTAAATTTTATCGACTAACTTTTTTCGACATCGAGAAACTGGAATTAAGTTCTTCATTTCTCTATCAGTAATTGAAAATTATCATTTCAAAACATTTTTCTTCAAAAAAGTTTAGTTTTTTTTAAGTATTAAAAATACATTAAATGTGTCGGAAACATTCGTATTTGTTTTCATTGCAAATTCGATTTATAAGAGATTTCGTTATCGAAAGATTTTGTAACTTCACCTACACAGTAACTGCTCCTGACAGTAATTTCCAAGCAGTTCTACGAGACTGTCGTAAACTAGTGATTTTGGATAACTTAGAGACAAATGCACTACACAATTAACGTTAAAAGTCCCTACACTATAGATTACATAGAGACACTTAAGTGACAATTATCTTTATGCTAAATTACATGGGATGTATAAAGTAACCAATTGACTTCTCTCTGCATTACAAATAGCACGTTAAAATATATAAATTGAAGTCAGCCAAGTGATCAGACATTATTAACAATTTCCGTCTATAAGGGTACATTTACTAATTGCTTAATTGCTACTTTACAGCATGATCAAAATATTGATGATTTTAAAAAGAAAGTCACAATATAGAAGCTCTATAGTTTTAAACAAGTATTCATACCAAGATATTACAATTAATATAAATATCCATCGTTTTTTCAGAAGAAAAGTTATTTTAAAAATAGTTTTAGAACTTTAATTGTTTAATTCCTGGTATAATTTAAAGAATACGCAACAGTGTTGTGTATTTTTTGGTCATTTCGAAATCCATACTTAATTATTTTATGTTTCTGCACAAAAATATAAGTGCATATTTCTTAAATTTTTAGGTCATATTTTGATTTTTTTGAAGCATATTTTAGGCGCATATTTTCCAATAATAAATGCATGAAAATCCGCCCCCTAGTTATTATACATACATATATTAGCATGACATCATTGAAAACAATAACAAATTACATTGTGTTTTGGTTTTTTTGGTTATATCTCAGCCCAGGTCCAACTTACTATGGTCTTATATACGTCGATGCAAAGGTCTCTGAAATATCTATCATTAGATATCCGTATTGTCTATATTAATGACTTAGTAATCCAGATATATGTCAAAAATAGGTAAAAAATCGAGGTTGTCCTGGTTTTTTCCTTATATCTCAGCCATTTGTGGGCCGATTTTAAATAGCAACCGATCCGGAAGAATTCCGGAGATATTGATATATGAATCATGTATGTATGTTATTTGGGGGCTTCAGAAAGTTGATTTCAACACACAGACGGACAGACGGACATGGCTATATCGATTCCGCTATCTATAACGATCCAGATTATATATACTTTATGGGGTCGCAAATGAAAAATGTAGAAATTACAAACGGAATGACAAACTTATATATACCCTTGCCACTCATGGTGAAGTGTATAAACAAACAAAATCAAACAAACGACCAAATTTTTAACATTGACAGCCTTAAGGTGACCCTACACATGACAAATATTTGAAGAAAAATACGTAACCACTAAATAAAATACACTTGAACTCATTTATTTATTTCAAAAACTTATTTTATTTAGGATGATTCAAAACAAAAAAAAATAGTTTTATTTTTTGCTGTTTGATCTTACAAAACACTTCTAAGAGTAAACACGTCAAACAAATTTGAGCAAATATTTTCCATGTGTGACTCTACCTTCATATAGGAACATTTTGAAAATTGTGCGCTCAATATAACAAACAGAAAGCATAAAAAACAAATGTAGTAAAGAATGTAACAAGTAAGAGAGCTATATTCGGCTGTGCCGAATCTTATATACCCTTCACCAAATTATACTTTAAAATTAAAATTTTAAATATTTTTAGGTAAACAAAATTTAAATTTTTTTTCCAGTTGTTTTATATTTTTTAATTTAAAAAAAATTTTTTTTTAGTTTTTAAATTTTTTTTTTTAATATGAAAAAAAAAATTCGCGTTAAAAAATATTTTTTCCGTTTTTGACCCATTGTAGGTCCAACTTACTATGGTCTTATATAGGTCGTTTCACATGTCTTTGAAATATCTATCATTAGATATCCATATTGTCTATAATAATGATTTAGTAATCCAGATATGGGTCAAAAATAGGTCAAAAATCGAGGTTGTCCTGGTTTTTTCCTTATATCTCAGCCATTTGTGGACCGATTTTCTCGATTTTAAATAGCAACGGAGCCGGAAGAATTTCGGAGATAGTGGTGTATCATTCGTGTAACTTCAGAAAGTTGATTTCAACACACAGACGAAAAATCAAAAAACCGTCGATCAGTAAAGAATGGTGAATACCCTCTGATGGACAAGGAGTTTTATCGTTGGTATCTCTATCAGAGGAAAAAAAACATATTCCAGTTAATGGAATTGCTATAAAAACCAAAGCTATAGAAATACAAAAAAGGCTTTATAATTGTGGATTCCACGCAAGGGGCACTTGGCTGTCTAGATACAAAAAAGATAAGGTGTAAGACTTCTTAAAGAATCTGAAGAGAAGTTATCATCCCGAGTTGATTTAGTGGGGCCCTTCAAAAAAAATGCATGAAATTATAGTTGGGAACAATCTAACACATGATGTTATTTTCAATGCGGAAAAACTTGGTCTCTATTGGAAAATGCTACCAGATAAAACGATTTTTTCCATCGCTGCACAATGGGGGATCTGAAAAAAAAGTGGAAATAAATCTGTAACTTCTAAACGAAGCCCGATTTTAATAAAATTTCCCATGGCTATAGAGGAGGTGTCGATAAGTTTAAGTTTTGAATTTGGGCTTAAACAACCAAGGGGGGCCGAGCCACAATGCCCCAAAGTGGGGCACCTCGGGTATATCAAAAATTAAAAATGATGCCAAATTTTTGTTTGCGATCCGATTTGAAAGATTTTTATATATATGGAATGTACTAGACGAGATCTACAAAAAACATTGCTTTAGCCATATATTATCTCTTATAGTTTACGAGTTATTCGCATTTGAAAAGTAAAATTTTATTTTTTTTGCCTACCTTGGATCCTAACGTAGCCAATTCTTTCCGGATTTTCTTTACGGTTTTCCATTTTATGTCAAAGGATTTAACAAACTTTTCGATTTTACATAATTCCGTTTTATCCACTTTATTATTATGCGTACTTTCGATAAATTTCAATATGAGGTTGACTTTATCTTGAAATTGATCAGTTTTATGTTTAAGTAAAATGGAGGACAAAGTTTTTTTTTTAATCTGATCGTCATCTTTAGCTAATTATAACTAATGTCAATTGTGGATTGAGTATGATTATATATTAATTATTCTTCATGAGTTTCATATAATAGGTTACCTGTAGTCAACGTTTATATAGGTGAAGGTATATTTGGAAATTTACCTGTTCTATTACCTGTAGTAAAAAAATAGTATTATGTATGAAATATGTTTTAGGGATATCCCAGGTATTTCATATTATACCTGGGATTCATTGTTAAAAAGAGTTTCAATCGCTTAATGTTTGTACTTATGTATTATATAAGTACCTAACATTGAAGTTGTTATGGAAGAATAACTTGGTGATGAAATTTCACTAGACTTGTTAATCATTCGTTCATTACTGTGACACGTGGACAAAATAAGGTAGACATATTATACATCAATATTTTGGAAATTGCATCTTATTTTCAAAAATGTTTAAATATATTGAAAATTAAAAACTTCATAGAAGAGTTTTTGCAAAAAAAAACATAAATTTTTTTTTTATTTTTTGTTGAAAATTTAAATTTTTAAACTGCTATAACTTTTTGGTTTATGAATATTTTTTGATTAAATTTTACAATTATATAGACATTTTTTGTCGGAATGCAAAAGTGAAAATTTGATTTGTTATTGAGAATCCCACAATTCCCAAAAAACTTTTCAAAAATCCCAAAATTGGGATTTTTTTGATTTTTAGATCTATTGAAGGTACCAAGCTCGGGGCTATGAAATCCCTTTGCATGATATTGAAGAACAGATTGGGACATACAAAACTGGTCTTAATTTTTTGAAAGAAGCTATGCGATTTTAGAATATGTTGTCTAAAGTTGAAATTTACATAAAAAATAGGTCTACTTCGGAAGGCTCTGGACCACGCAATAATACGAATTTTGATATTATTTTGCTTTTATAATATTTCCCGAAATGTTATCTTTCAGAAAAATATAAACACATTATTTATTTTTTTCTCATTTTCTGTATAATTTAAAATTAATGTAGGTACTTTTTTCGAAAAAAAAAAATGGCGAAAAAACTACTCTTTTATTTTTTTTAAGTTTTAAGCAAAATGGCAGACCAAGGTAAGCAAGAAAAATAAAATTTTACTTTTCAAATGCGAATAACTCGTAAACTATAAGAGATAATATATGGCTAAAGCAATGTTTTTTGTAGATCTCGTCTAGTACATTCCATATATATATAAAAATCTTTCAAATCGGATCGCAAACAAAAATTTGGCATCATTTTTAATTTTTGATATACACGAGGTGCCCCACTTTGGGGCATTGTGGCTCGGCCCCCCTTGGTTGTTTAAGCCCAAATTCAAAACTTAAACTTATCGACACCTCCTCCATAGCCATGGGAAATTTTATTAAAATCGGGCTATTCGTTTAGAAGTTACAGATTTATTTCCACTGTACGAAATAGAAAGACATTTACATATTTTTTGTGATCTCATTATTAATTATTATTTATTGAATAAAACAGGGACCCGAAATAACTGTTATTTTTTTTAAATAAGCAATTGGTTATAGAAAAAATAAATTCAAAAAAAAGGTCACGTAATTAAAATTATAAATAACTCAAAAAAAATTTAGTCTTTGATAACCATTATGGAAATATTTTTATTTTTTTTTTTGGCCTTTGATAACATTATAAAATATTTTTATTTTTTTGGTCTTCTATAGACTACAGCCATTACAAATATTTATATCCTACACAACCATAGCTATGGTGATAGTGATGTAACGTATAGTACTCCAAGCACGAAGCCTATTTAATTTGGTTAGAATCGGTCTATTATTTCTCCTAACCCCCATACGATTGTCCTATCTGAAAATAGATAATCTCTCATAAATATCATAGTTATATAGATATCCAAACCAAATTCAGCACAAATAAGTTTGATATAAGTTTAACTCTCACTACTAAATTTTTATGACGATTGGTTCATAATTAGTCGTAGCTCTCATATAAAGCCCACTTCAGAAAAAACCTTTCTAATGAGAACAAAAAAATAAAAATATTTTATAATGGTTATTGAGACCAAAAAAAATAAAAATCTTTCATAATGGTTATTGAAGACCAAAATAATATTGGTTATATTTAACTGTTATTCAAAAACGTTTTTTTTAAAAATTCTTGATAAACAATTATTTCAGGATTCTTTCCAATATTATGTCCCTGGAATAAAAAAGTTTTTTTGTTTATCTAATATAAATAACCTTAATTAAAAAAATATCCCGATATAACGAATTTTTCAATTTAACGAATGGGCCTGACAACATATCGTTCGTTATACCGGAATTTGCCTGTATATAGAAACAACTATTCAAAGAATCGATACAATTAGTTGGCACAAAATTCTATTTTTTCGTTGCAAAAAAACCTTGTTGTTTACACTGTAATTTTCAATAACTAAGAGAGAATAAATGACAAAAACTACGTTCAAAAGATACGCCATCTATTATAAATCTTGCATTTTAAAGTCATACACTCAGTATTAACTATAAAAACATTTGGAACATTTTTTAAAAATTAAAAATAGAGTAAGTTCGGGTAATATGGTATAGCTGCTTTTCTCTAAAACTAAGAGCATAGGAGTAGCAGTACCAAGCTTAAGAGTTTTATGATATCAGAAAATTAACATTGGGTGAGTGTACTTCATTTTGCAGGTCATGAAAATAGTCAGTTGTAAAAAATCAGCATTATCTTGTGGTAGACTTTTTTTGTGATCGGTTAAAAATTATTTTTTTCTAAAATCATGTGTTTTTAACTTCATTAATTTTTTGATATTGAATAACACATGCAACATTATAGCATATTTAGTGTATATGTTTAATTTTATAATAATTTCAATATACCACGTGGTCGGCTAATGTGGTATAGCTAAAGAATTTCAAGCAAATAATATGCCAAAGAAATGCGAAGTATAGCCAGCGGAAGATTTGAAGAACGCTATCTAAGCTATTAGAAACAACAAATTGACATTTTTCGCATCAGTCATTCAATGTCTCCTACGAAGCGAAGAATGTATTGAGGAGCTTCTAGTAAGCTTGGTCAGCCGCCAACTTTACCCGAATCCATTGAAGATGATTTAAATAAAACGCAACTCATTTACAAATTAAAATACTATATATCGGTTAAGTTGTTTAGCATACAATATTAAGAGAACATGGTATACCACATTACCCGCCAATTTTTTCAATGGCTTGTTTATGGGCTTTTTCTCTTTTTCCCAAATTTCTCTAAAACTTGATGTTAAACGACTTTTTTACTTTCATGGATGTAAACCTAACACCTAACCAGCTGAGAACTGTTGCAATCGAATTAAGATTTTAAAAATTATAGTCAAATAAAAAATAGGTATACCACATTACCCGAACTTACTCTAAAGAATATTATATTTTGATCAAAAAAAATTAAACACAAATTCAACAATTCCTCACTAATTACCCTGAAAATAAGATTTCGGATTAAAAATTTTAGTTTTTAAAAGCATTAAATAAAAGAAGTTGTTTGAAATGTGATAATTTTTATTTGGTATATGTTTATCAAATTCTTTTCAAATGCAACACTAAAAAAACAAAAATTCCTAGAATAACATATTTTATTGCTAACGGTTTCTAATTTTTTCTATATTCATCTCGTTATAATAATTTTTTAAAGAGTCATTTTTTAATTTTTAATTAATTGTCACTTTTGGTATCTTTTACCACAACGTGCGTCATTCAAAATGCTTACCTTCCAATATATCCAGCTTGTGCCATCATTCCGTTTCTATCATCCATTACCCTTTGAGGTTGATTATTAACAACTTTTCCATCGTCATTTCCCTTCCAAGTACCGTCGTCTTCTTTAAATGATTGGCTCCTAAAAATAAGCAATGGTTTTAATTAGAAGAATTATGGTGAGAGTGAGATCTTATTAGAGTGACGATTTTTATTTTAATCGAATAAAAGTTTATAATTTTTGTATTATTCGAGTTATCGATTAATTCTTAAAATATCCTTGATTATTCGAAAAATTTAATAAAATATATTTAAAACCATAAAATTTTTAATAATTTTGAATAAAAATACGAAATTAATAATATATATGTAGATGTAAATAAAGTCTCGTTAAATATATTATGAAACAATTGTTGATTAAAAGTCTTTAAATTCCAAAGTATTTTTAAATTCGTATAAAGCTGCCCATACACGATTGATTTGTGCATGTGATTTTTTCCTGACGTTCAACGTATTGTTCTTGTTACGCTGCGTTTACACATGCAAGTAGATTGATGAAAGTTGAGAACAAGGTATATTAATTATAAGGTAGTGTCATCGGCGAATTCAGAATACCAAGCGAATTGGTTATATTTTTTTTATATGTAGTTTGACATTGTGCCTGCATTTGAAGGCGAATTGGCTGGCAGGGAAAAATGTCAAAAACAGCTCACAAATAAATCAAAGCGAATTTTTGTTAAACAAAAAATGTTTATAAATTTGAATCTGTTTGTAATTTAATTTGATGTTTTTAAAAATAAAACTAATGTGTAGTATTATTATTGGTTTTAAAACATAAACGAATTTAACAGCAAAACAAAGTTTGACATTTACAAAATGTAAACAAAGTTTGACATTTATAATGCACTACGGCGAAAAATGAACATAGTAGCAAAAAACGATCAGCTGGTCTGATAACACTACCTTATAATTAATATACCTTGGTTGAGAATACGTATTATTATCGAAAATGTAGAAAATACATCGAAATGTCTACAAGTTGCTTGAACGTTTACACATGCAAGTAAAAGTTCATTTTGTAAATGTTAGCGAAGGAGAATTATGTCTTCAAAATGCCACAAATACAAGAAAATTACAGCTAATTTAATAAATAAACCTTTTATATATCATTAATTTAATAAATAAACCTTTTATATATCAGCATTTGTTATTTTTAAGTCCATTTGCGGCTTAAAACCAAATTTCATTATTTTTATTAATAACAATAAAGTGTTACCATGATATTCAAATACAAACATTTTTGGGGAAAATGTTAGGTTAACAATTTTTATAGATATTAGTAACAATTTTATTTATAAAAACTAATAAAATTGCAATTTTTACGAAAACGATAAGCATTAGTGGCCATTTGTACTATTTTCTTTTACAAAAATACATAAAATAAGTTAAAAATATAATTATTATTTTACCACCTTCTGGTAAATTTTTCAAAAACTAATTATTGGCTATTTGTCTACACTTGTCTGAAAGTGTCGAAAATCACTGTCCACCTAAATTCAGTAGGCAGTGAGCTGCATGTGTGATTGTGTTAGTGCAAAAGTGTGAATTTATTGTGTTTTTCAAACGTTTACTTGCATGTGTAAACGCTAGGTTAACCCCTCATTGCCACATGCAAGTGCAAGTTCGAAAAATTCAATACACTCACAGTTTTTTACAAACACATTCATATTTTTCTTACTTGCAGCTGAGCTTGCAAGAGAATTTGCTTGCAAGTAAATTTTTTCACTTGTCGCAAGTAAAATGACAAATGAAGAAACAGTGTCACCAAGAATGAGTTTTATATCAATTTACTAGAACTTGGTAAAAGATGATTTTCTATGTATTTAAAAAGTCCGTGTGGAGTTCTCAGTCTCCCATCGGACGCGTCCCAGGTGGCGGATAGGGGGAGCAACTGCCTAGTCTAGTGATACTGTTTTGACAACAGGTCATTAGCCTTGACAACTGCTCAAGCGATGTCAATATCTTAAGATACATTTTTAACAAATGGTCTAAACTTCTTGACATAGATAGGTTAGTAAACGGAACTGCGCTAGCCGACTATCATAATACTGTGATGCATTTTATAACAAATGGTCACAGTAGGATGTAATTGGTGTTAGGATAATGTTACTACTGGTGATACATTTTTGACAAATGGTTGCCTAGTGCTAACACATTCTTTCTCTCTTCTTAGTGTTACAACCCGCGGACCAAAACTGTTCTTTCCTCTCTCTACTCTTTCTTTCCCCCCCACTTGTAAGGTAAAAGTGATGGTAGCAGTGCCGAAGACCTGAATGGCTAGTAAGTGGTTAAAGAAAACTAGTCGCTAACAGCTCCCCTCCGACGCCAGGGCACGGGTCGGTTGTAATACAGTTTTCGCCTAATCCATGTACGCCGTCCCTGCATGGAGTGTCCATCCCCTTACGCGCATACTCGTGGGATCAAAATGCACAAAATTACAAATAACAATAAACAACAAAAACAAACAACAGCGAAAGGCCAGCAGGGGAAACCTATGCTGGCTGATTGCAAACAGTCAGCTGTCCAACCTTCTGGTGACAGTTTGACTAAAGGCAGCGAGGTAGCCTTGGATTTCAAGCCGAGCACCTCCAAAGCTGCATTAGCCCTCGCTGGTAATATACCAGCAAAAAACCCTTTGTTGGACACTGTCGATAAGACAGATGTCTCTGCGAAGATGCTACAGGTTGGATCGTCGAACCAGAAGTCGGGTCCAACCACCGTAGCCCCACCCGCCACTACGGCAGAACCGAACGCCCCCATTCGCAAAGAACCATCTAGGAGGGCTTTCGTGCAAAGGCGTGCCGCCATGCGCATTATCGATCGGCTTGGATCCAAGTCGGCCGATGCGCTTAATATCGACGAACTGTCGAAACTTAGCTGGGCTAAGGCCCAACTGGCTGATCTGGACAGTTCAAATCCTCCTCCAAGAGGCTCGCGTGGTAAGAATCCCTTACAGTGAAGTTGCTCGCAACCCACTTGTAAGGGCGATTATCGACAGGAGTGTTGAAGACGGAGCTATCTCCCAGGAGAAATGGCTGAAAATCCGTCAGGGTATGCTGGGGGTATACTGGAAGATTCTCAAGGAGAATCCCGGTCCATCCCCGCAAAACGATGATGCTGGCTGGTACCAAGGCCATGTAAAACTGCTAGCGTATACCAATGACCGCTCAGCTTTATTGCTAAAGTTAGCAATCGCGTCCCTAGGGGAATTGTGGCCCGGCGCGAAACTGGACGTGATACCGGTAAGTGAGATACCTCGCAGACGGAGATCACTCGCAGTTATACCGGCGGAACCACATGAACCTGAGGAGATCCTTGCGTACATTCAGAGCGAGAATCCTGACCTACCGACCCATAATTGGAAAGTGGTAAAGGTTTCCGCTCCTGAAGGTGCGAATAGCAAGGTGGTCGTGGTTCTGAATAAGGAATCATTGGCGCCACTACGGGAGAAGCAAAGCCGAATATACTACGGTTTCGATAGTATAAGGCTGCGCGTCTATCGTGGTGACGACAAGATCGACCCCGAAACTTCTGATGTTAAATCAGAAGCTCCGCAGGAGATGGATGCGAAACCCGAGGTTGATGACCCCGCTAACCCAGATGACGAAATGGAGACCCAATCAAACTCCGGTATGGTTGGGGATCTATTCCGTTGTATGGGTGAAGTGGAGGACGAGGACGCTCTTCTGGACTCTGATCCAGAAGACGTGGACATAACCGTCATCTACGACCCCGATCATGGTGAAGGTGATCCAGGTGAACCTTCATCACTATAAGGCAGCTTCTGCTGCACTACTCCTCCACATTACTGAAAATGGGGAGGACATCGCGTTGGTCCAGGAGCCTTGGATTTGCAATGGCGAAATTAAGGGACTCAACGCAGAAGGGTACAAGCTTTTGTTCAAAAAAGGCACAGTTAAAATTAGATCTTGCATATTGGCTAAAAACTATCTTAATATCTTCATTCTAAATGATTATAGCGATGAGGATACAGTAACCGCTGTATGGGAGACGAGGTCATATAAAATATGGCTTCTCTCATGCTACATGGCCCATGATCAGGTCGACCCACCACCTAACAACTTGGTGAGAAAAATGATGAGTGCTGCAAATCGCTCCCGGACTCCTGTGGTCATAGGGGCTGATGCCAATGCCCATCACACTATCTGGGGAAGCTCGGATACAAACGCTCGAGGTGAGTTTCTATTAGACTTTATATTGGATTATAATCTAGTGATAACCAATAGAGGTTCAGAACCTACTTTTGTAGTTGTAAATATACAAGAGGTTCTTGATATCACGCTTGTCAGTGCAAGCCATTCTTACATGATCAGAGACTGGAAGGTTTCAAATGACTGTTCCTTCTCGCATCATCGTTATTTAGTTTTCTCCATCAATAGGAAACCAGATAGGGTTGAACCCTTTTTAAATAGGAGGAGGACAAGATGGGATGAGCATCGACGTATTCTATCTGAACTCCTACCCTAACCTCCCACAATTAACGATATTGAGGACATTGTAAGGGCTGTAGATACACTTAAGAATTCCATTAATGAGGCTACTAAGCACACTTGTGCATCCTCTGTACAAAGAGGAAAAAAGCGACCACCATGGTGGTCACCAGAAATAGCGGACACCAGGACGAGATGTCGCAAACTCTTCAATGATGCTAAAAGATCAGGAGACTGGTCAACTTATAAGTCATCACTGAATAAATTCAAAAATCTGGTCAGAAATGCAAAACGGAAGACATGGAGGGACTTTTGTAGCGGCGTCGAAAGCTCCTCTGAAACTAGCCGTTTGCGCAAGATTCTGTCTAAATCACCAACCGTTCAGGGTTATATCCAGAAACAGGACGGTAAATGGACCACCAGTGGACAAGAGACTCTTGAAGTACTCATGGACACTCACTTTCCGGGAAGCCTGCCATTTAGCACGGCATATGAATCCCCACACCATGATAGAATCTCATCTTCAATTGAGATTAACGAGGATAAGCTACTCTGAGCCATTCGGAGCTTTGATCCATACAAATCTCCGGGTCCTGATGGTATCATACCTGCTGACCTGCAAAACAATGCAGAATTAGTTACACCATGGCTGATTACGATATTTCAAGCCTGTCTCTCATGGTCCTACATACCTAATCAATGGACCGAATGCAATGTGACTTTTATACCTAAGGGTGGAAAGGCTTCACATACCAAGGCAAAGGACTTTAGGCCAATAAGTCTATCATCCTTTTTGCTTAAAACCCTGGAAAGAATTATTGACATTCATTTAAGAAAGTCAGTTGGCCAGGGATTATTATCTCCCTCTCAACATGCCTATACAAAGGGGAAATCGGTTGAGACGGCACTTCACTAACTAGTAGGGTATATCGAGAAATCTATCGAATTCCGCAATTACACACTTGTCGCCTTTCTGGATATAGAAGGGGCATTTAACAATGTGAAATCTGCAACCATAATATCAGCCCTGGATTCACTAGGACTTGAACAATCAGTAGTTAGGTTCGTTAGGTACCTTCTGAATTATAGGATCATCCGTTCTAAAATTGGAACGACCACGATCTCCAGATCTGCCAAAAGAGGCACTCCCCAGGGGGTGTCCTATCTCCACTTTTGTGGAACTTGGCCTTAAACTGTCTGCTGGGAAAACTAGATTCCCTGAACTACAAGACTGTTGCCTATGCGGATGATGTAGCGGTGGCGGTCTCAGGGTTTCATCTGGGCATGATATCACCAAGACTGGGGACGGCACTCGAAATTTTAAATCGATGGTGCATCGATAGTGGTCTGAGTGTAAATCCCAGTAAAACTGAACTTGTACTGTTCTCTTTACGGAATAAGATTCCTAACTTTACGCTACCCCGACTAAGCGGCACTGAACTGTCGCTCTCGGATAGTGCAAAATACCTGGGTATTATACTTGACAGGAAATTATCCTGGAAACTCAACGTAGAGGCAAGAGCAGCTAAGGCCATGACGGCTATGTATATCTGCAAAAAGGCCATAGGCACGACATGGGGTATTAGACCCTGGAACATGAATTGGCTAGTCGATACGGTTACTAAACCAATACTATTTTATGGGGTCTCTGTCTGGTGGAAGGCAATGGATAAGGCCTCCAATCGCATACTCTTTGAAAGGGTATTGAGACGTATGGCAATCCTGATAACAGGGGCATTGCGAACTACCGCGACAAAATCGCTTTTTATTCTACTCAATTGGATTCCAGTAGATCTAATGGCCAGGCAATTGGCATTAAACACGGCCTTTAGGCTCAAGGCCTGCAACGCATGGAAATTCAGGTCCTATGGACATGCTTGCATAATAGGAAACTTACGAAATCTTCCTGATCTTATTGATTACTGTCCCCAAACCCTTCCTCCTGAGGAATTTCGGTTTCTCTATCCCATCCTGTATGGAGATTGTTGATGGTCTCCCTGTCGATGAAAGGAGGCTATCGATCTATACGGATGGGTCCAAAAAGGGGGATAGAGTGGGCGGGGGCATATACATTCCTGAATTCGGAATAAGAATATCCTTTAGGCTCCCAAATGGATGCAGCATCCTTCAGGCTGAAATATCGGCCATTAGAAGAGCGGCAAACTGGCTCAGATATTACAGTGTATCTGGTCGAGATATCCGTATATATACTGATAGTAAATCCGCAATTAAATCCCTGGTAGGTGTTTACACAACATCGAATATGGTCCAGGAATGCCGGACATCCTTAAATGAGATGGCGAGACATTCGACAGTTGTACTCACATGGGTACGTGGACACAGGGACAATGAGAGCAATTGTATTGCCGATTACTTGGCGGGAAGAGGAGCCTTGATGTCAGACGACGAAATAGACTTCCTCTGTGGACTCCCGTTATCAACCTGCAAGGAATTGATACAAAACGCGTATTACGAACTTGCCCAAGCAAGGTTGGGTAATGAACCCACTTGTACCACTACGAGGATGATATGGCCTGCGTTGGACTGTAAACGCACGTCGTATCTACTTCGATTACAACGAATACGTCTGAGCAACTTGGTGGCGATGATCACCGGTCACTGCACTTTCGGGACTCATGCCGCAAGACTTGGGTTACCTCATCATGACTTCTGTATAAGTTGTCAGAACGAGGAAGAGGAAGAAACCATCGTACACTTCTTTTGTAACTGCCCAGCACTGGGTGATCTACGTGCTAGGCTCTTAGGTGAGAGATTCGTCAGTACCCTTTCCGGGTTATCTGTAAAGGAACTAAGGTGTATATACGCCTTTATCAGGGAAAGCGGATGGTTGATAAGACCGGTCACGCAAACTTTACCTTCTAGGGATCCAGCAACCATCCCATGATGGTCTGCGTTTTTCGAATTCTTTGAATTCCTAACTCCTCTCCTCCTCCTCTTTTTCTTTACACTCTACTCTTGTTAACTTCACTATGACTCAAACTATAGATTTCCCTTTTCTTTAACTTCTATTTTCCTTTTTCTTCCTTTCTGTTTTTATTCTCCTTTCAGGTATCACAAAGGGAACGTTTATTGGACCCAAGTGAGCTGAACTATACCTAAGGTTTTGGACGGCTGCCTGAATACCATACCATGTATTTAAAAAAATTAAATAAATCACAAATATACAACAACACATATTAAAAATAAAAATTAATTTCATTAATTTAAAAAAAAAGTTAACGAAAATATTTTTTTCAGTAATTTTATAATATGTATTAAAAACACGGCAATACTGGCTTTACCTTAATATTTTCTTTTAATTCGTTCAACATAGCAATTTTTGCAAGAACATTCGTTGTTGGCGACATTTTTAAAATGAACTTGCAACGAATAGTGTAGACACACAAAAAATTTTGTGATTTTTCGGTGTATTTCGATGATAATACGTATTCATTACTTACAAGTAATTACTTGCATGTGTAGCCCCGTTAACGGGGCTGAGCGCGCACCAAATCACAAATAATTGAAAATTGTCAAATCACACGCACAAATCAATCATGAATGGGCAGTAGGCATATAACTAATTTTGGCGAAATTTTTGGCATACCACCACGTGATGGCCAATGTTGTATAAGTAATGAAAATAATTTTTTAGGTCATTTGGAATCAAAAACATCACGCACCAACACCAATTTCTAAAATAAACCAAACTTTTTTTTCACTGAAAAATTATATAAATAATTTCATAATTTTTTTGCAAGTGTGAGGGATACTTCCCTTATTTAAAAATTATCTTTTGGAGTATGTCCGCAGTTGTTATTAAAATAAAATATATTGTATTTCATAATAATTGAAAATATTTCATGAAAAACTTTATTGCGTTTGGTGTGTGAACTTTTTTAACAACCGCGAAAAAGTAATACCGTGATTTTTTATATTTTTTAATGCTCTATTCGACTATGCTATGACAATTTGCATATTTGCTAAAATTGACAATAGTTATATCCCTAATGGGAAGCTTAGGGGTTTGAGTAAATTTCTGTGGCGTTTGAATACTCAATCTCGTGTAGTTAAGCTTATTTTTTATTTTTATATAAAGACCCTAAAATTGTTTAATCGAGTTTTCTACACTAAAAACAATACAAATGTAGTTACGTCCATTTGCATTTAAGGTGACGATTTGGAAGTGTCCCCTTTTAGGTGTTTTGCATGAATTGAAATATAACACAGGGCAACAAAATCGATGTGGTTCCAGTAGTACAAAAATGGTAAAATTTTTAAATTCTATGGATAGATTTTTTTTAAATTTTTTTCTAAAATTGTGAATTTTTTTAAATGTTTCTCCACATAACTTATGATAACTTAAAAACGGTTAGTCCGATATTATTGAAGATGTATCGTAGAGAAATTACCCCATACTGGCAAAAATAATATCGGCAAAAGAAGAAGGCAGAAGGCCAGTCCGCAATGAAATATCGGCCGAAAGTCCACTGATGAAATCATATTGGGCCCTATGGAATAGTCTATAATTGTTAAATGGCTGCTTATACCGCATATGGGAAAGTGCTGACGGTAAAACAATGACAAATCTAATTGTGATACCATCCTCTAAAATAAACGAAGTAATGAAAGAGTTTCATGACGGTACCAGTGGTGGTCATCTTGGTGTGACAAAAACCTTAGAAAAACTAAAACAACGTTTTTATTGGGTGGGTTGTCAGTAAGCAGTAGCCGATTGGGTAGCCAATTGTCCACAATGCATAGCAGCGAAGGTAAGAAGAAGTCGTGGATAACTTCAGCAGTATAACTCAGGTGCGATGCGATGTAGCAGTGTTCCACTGGAGTTGCACTCGGATCAGGGTAGAAATTTTGAATCCGCCGTATTCAAGGAAATGTGCGATTTATACAGAATAAGAAAAACCAGAACAACTCCACTGCATCCTCATTCTGTTGGAATGGTCGAAAGATTCAATCGCACTCTGGAGGAATATTTAAGAAAAGTGGTGAGTGCACATCAGAAGGACTGGGATGAACACATACCAAAATTTCTATTGGAATACAGATCAGCTGTTCATGACTCAACCTCTCGAACTCCTGAAAAAATTGTCTTCGGGACAGAACTCAAGTTGCCTGGTGATTTAGAATTCGGTATTAAGCCCTCATCAAATAATGAAAACACTTCCCAAGAGCAAGATGACCTTAACGAACTTCACGAATTCGTACGCAGACGAATTAAAATGACCAGCGATAAAATGAAAGCCAGATACGATCGAGCAGCGAATTCTGAGGGATTTAATGAAGACCAACTTGAGCTCCTGTATAACCCACAATGTAAGAAAGGACTGTCTCCCAAACTACAAACCTATTGGGATGGACCATACAAGGTGATTAAAAAATTAAACGACGTGGTGTACAGAAAGCAGAGTGCCCGAGATCTAAAATGAAGGTCGTACATCTAGAACGACTAGCTGCCTATGGCAGAAGTGAATCTATGCCTATTCGGGTCGAACAGGCTTAAGCAGGGGGCAGTGTTACGAAATTGTACTTGAATTTAAATATAACGATTTTAACGGCTAATTTAAAGTTACATAATGCACACATCAACTGAGTGCCTTAAAGTGTGCTGTATTTTCAAGTGAATTCGTGTACATTATAAAGTGTTCTGTATTTCTGCGAATTTATCAACGTGTATAAAAAAGCACTGAGTGACTATTTAATTCTGTTGTTGTACATTTTAAATAAATAAAGAGCTCTTACAATTTCCAAACTACTAAACGGCTTTTATTTGCAATCAAAAGTATCGGGTTTATTTAAAGGAAATAAACAAACGTTTTGAAAAGGTTAAAACGTAACAATATTCATAAATCTCCAGCAAATATTCCGCTTTATAAAACAAACTGGCTTAAATATAAGAAATTCATCAGTAGCCATATCCACACAAATCCAAATATACAGTGTAAGGGAGAGATAAATGAATGCGTCAGTGACTTCACGTCATTAATTACATCGGCTCTGGGTCACTCAAAGATCGAAATCCCTAAAATGCCAAAAATGCTTATTTCCAATTCTGATATTGAACGATTACTTCTCGAAAAGAGAAAGCTTAGAGGAGGATCGCAGAAATAGAAGATACTTCGAGAGTTTGACTAATACTAAATATACGAACTTTTCTCTTTATAAAGCCACACGTAACATCAAACCACCGGTAAATGGAAAAAGTCCGTTGAGAAAAGCCGATGGTAATTATAATCTATAAGTCTATTGTTCGAACAATCGACTTTTTCCTGAAAAAAGTCGAAATCAACTTTTTGGTCGGAAAAAAGTCGAATAATCTAAAAAGTCGAATAGACTTTTTAGATTAAAGTCGAAAATAGTCGAATAGTTAATAAAAGTCGACTTTTTAGATTGTTAAAAACTAATATTTAATTGCAACATTATACTAAAACTATTGCAATTTTGTACACTTGCATTTTTTTGTAGTGTATGCTAATATATGTAAATAATAAATGAATGTTTATAAAATAATGATTTTTTCTACACAACATTCTTCTAACTATTATCGCCTTGATCAATTTAATTTTTATTGCTAAACATTACAAAAGGCGCATTAATAAATGTAGAAACCATGTATTTTTACAAAATATGGTAAAAAGTTGAAAAAAGTCGAAAAAAAGTCGGAAAGTCGAAAATAGTCGACAAAAATCGATTTACTAAAAAGTCGAAAGTTCAAAAAGTCGACTTTTTAAAAAACGAAAAAACTCGTAATGTCGAATTTTTGTTTCAGCTATAGAACCCTAATGGTAATTGGGCAAGAAATACTAAGGACAAAGCATTAATTTTTGCCGAGCATCTGAGTAACGTGTTCAAGCCAAACCCACCCAACAATGATTTTGTACTGGATGATCCTCCTGTTTATGAGACAGAGTATGATCAAATCAGAGTGAGTGAGGACGTTCGAAAGGTCATCAAGCATAACATAAATACAAGAAAATCGCCGGGTTATGACAACATTCCACCATCCATGATTAAAAATCTACCTAATATAGCTATAATCGTGCTATCTGTACTGTTTTCTGCGATCATAAGACTAGGCGTCTTCCCAACAAATTGGAAAATTGCTCAGATTATAATGATACCTAAGCCAGGAAAAGATTTAACAATGTCATCTTCATACAGACTTATAAGTCTACTGCCCTGCTTATCAAAGTTATTTGAGAAAGTATTACAATGTAAAATTATATCATACCACAGTGGGGCAGAATCGAAATTTTTTGGAAATAAATCTGTCATTTCTAAACGGCTGGTGCGATCCCCAAAAAAAATTAATAAAAATTAGAATTTGTATAAATTTTCTTAATGTGACTGAGTCAGAAACAATGATTTGTGTTGAATAAAATATTAAGAAAATTTATAAAAAAATTTTAGTATGAAAAAGAGCAATATTTTTGAAGGACGGAGTTTTAAAGTGGCATATTTTTGAATCTAATTGAGATATTGACTTGACATTTTTTTTGTAAGACCAAAAATTAACATATCTAAACTATAGCTCGGAATAAATGTGAATCAAATTGTTCCTAATATTTGCAATCCTATTAAAATTTTGATATAAATTTTATTTTTTGAAACTCAATGAATATGTTATAAAATCTTTATTTATTAACGAAACTCAATAAAATTTTCAGCATTTTTTAAGTTTCTCATTCTAAATAACAAGGTGTAAAAAAACTTGTCAAAAGGTCAAAGGGAATCCCGCAATTCCTAAAAATTGGAGCGAAAATCCCAAAAATGGTATTTTTTACAATTTTGCCTATAGGCATTTCCTTCGGGGCTGGGAAAAGACTTTTGCGATAAATAGGGAACACAACAAGATTTCCAAAGCTGCTTTCCGTTTTCTGATCGCAGCTTTGGGATTTTAGAACATGTGGCCCAAAGATGAAATTTTGATAAAAATAGGTCAATTTCCAAAGGGCGTAGGGCCGACATGTTTGAAAAATAGGACATGTTTTTTATACCAAAATGTTTTCCGTAAAGAAACTTTATAGAAAAACATAAAATTCTTATATGTTCTTAAAAAAAGTTGTTTTTTAATAAAAAAAAAGAGTTAAGTCACATTTTTGGCCAAAAAACAGCAAAAATATACAATTTTTTGAATTTTTAAATTGAAAATCGGTTATTTTTGGATTCGTAATCGATATTGCTCTGAAATCTTTTGTATGTTGTTGGTAATTTAGTTGTCTAACTAATAAAAAAAATTCGAGTCCATTCGGTCCAAAAGTGCGCCCTATATTTTTAAAAAAGCGGACCATGGTATGGCAAAATTTTAAAATTTCAATTTTGAAATGTCTATAACTAGGAAATTATAAGAGATAAATAGCACACGCAAGCACGTTTTGCCAAGATCTAGCCGAGCGCTTTCCAAAAATATAAAATTCTTTGAAATCGGATAGGAAACAAAAAAATGGCACGAGTTTAAAAATTTTACATGTCGAAGGTACCCTACTTTGAGCCCCATAGCGCCGCCCCTGGAACATTTGTATGGCCCATTTTAATAGCTTAAACTCGAATACTCCTTGGCTACGCCCAATTCAAATTTTATCCCGATCGGACCAGCCGTTTGAAATGCCAGATTTATTTCCAAAAAATTCTGACCCACTGTGCATACCTAACTAACCGAAATGTTATCCCAGTTCATCAATTTGGTTTTCGTGAACAACATGGAACCATTGAGCAAGTAAATCGATTGACTGGAGAGATAAGAAAATCTTTTGAAAATAAATAATACTGCTGTGCTGTCTTTTTGGACATCGCACAGTGGTTTAGAAACTTTTTTTTGGAAATAATTCGGTATCTCGGGAACTATTGAAGATATTATTACAAAATTTCACATGGTTAGAGCTGAGTGTGAGTTGAATTACATTTGTTCAGCTTCCTAGGGGTAATACGGGCCAGTTTGTGCCCCCTCAAAGTTGGTCACCTCGGGTCTCAAAATTTTTAAAAAAATCCCCAAAAATTCATTTATGATCCGAATGAGCTGAAATTTAAAATATAAATAGTCCTTGAGAAGATCTACAAAAAATACGCTTACATGTGTAGGTTATCTCCTTCAGTTGAAGAGATATTTAGGTTTATTTTTTTTTAATTTTGCTCGATTTTTTTTTGTTTTTTAGATATGGCGGCCCTACGGAGGGTCGAATTTTTTTTTCAAAATATCAGCTATATTGGCAATAAAATTCTAAATAAAATAAAAAAAACTTGGTAACAGTTATCTCGTCCGTGTAAAAAGTTACACGCATCCAAAGTTGGAACATGTAAAATGGGCCTAATTTTTTACGATTTTTCCTAAAAAAGTCCCTATATTTTTTCTTTTGTAGAAACAAATTTTCTTTGGGACTATATACAATTTTTATATGTTCCGGAAAGAAAACTTAATGCAAAAGCATGAAAAGTAAAATTGGGCTCACTTAAGCGGACACAGTATCCCCCAGACCTATCCAAACTTGGACAATTTTAAAAAAAATATTTAGGTTTCAGTAAAAAATTCTAAAAAGGCAAAGCACCGATCCTCGAAAAAGTTCCGTATTTGTGTAACCCTATATGTTGTTTAAATACTTAGAAGGTTGTTTTACTATCACACGGTAAATAGCGTCACAGTAGGCACTTTTCTAAAAAACTCAGTTTTTGGAACACATTTTCCCCGTTTTAGGAATTTCGGTATTTGAAAATAAAAAATGTCAAAAATTATAATGTCATTAATTAAAGGACATTTGGATCTAAATTAGTTCCCAATTTTGTTATGATATCTTTAACCGTTAAAATTTTAGGAAAATCACCATATTATAATTTTTTTAGTTTTTAAGGTAAATGACGTTCAAAAAATTAATTAAATTCTTTAATTTTATTAAAATATGAATCTACAAGTCCTAAGGTTTTTACCAATATCAAATACTTATATAAAAAGCATATATCTACTACTCAGAAGCTCCACAAACCTTGCCGCCTTTGAAAAATTTGAACGTTTTTTCATATATTGCATGCGGTACCGTGAAATAGCTCCCAAATGAAATAACTCCCCACGAAAAGATGAAATAACACCCACCAAATTTTTCATACAACTTAGGACTTATTTCATTATGAAACAACTCCTAACGCATAGGAAGTTATTTCATAATTTTTTGTTGGGAGTTATTTCATAATGCAATAACTCCCAATGAAACAACCCCCAATGCATTTTTTGTTGGGTTTTATTTCATTTTATTTTGGGAATTAGGAGTTATTTCACCGTATTGGGAGTTATTTCATTTTTGTATCATAAATATCAAAAACTGGCTTCACTCAGAAAAGTTTTTTGCATTGCCGGCCTTTGGCCGGGCGCTAGGGTTTTCTCCTCTGGGGTGTATCAAAAACCGACTTCGATGAATATATAAGCGTCAACTTATCGTAAGCGACATTTTCAATTTTTTTTTATGGACCGACTGATGTTTTAGCGTTCTCAGAATATCAAAATTGTTAATAACTTCAAAATTATAGGGGGTAAGATTTTATCGTATGTTAATGTTTACATTTTACAGTAAACGAATTTTATGCAAAAAACATTTCAGAGCGAAGCCAGTTTTGATACACCCCAGAGGAGAAAACTTTAGCGCCCGACCGAAGGCCGGCAATGCAAAAAACTTTTCTGAGTGAAGCCAGTTTTTGATACACCCCAGAGGAGAAAACCTTAGCGCCCGGCCAAAGGCCGGCAATGCAAAAAACTTGACACATCCCAGAGGAGTAAAACTTTGAGCTACGCCATATGCCTGCAATGCTTGCTTCAGATTGGGAATTATTTCATTTCTATTGGGATTTATTTCATTGGGAGATATTTCGCTTTTTTGGGAGTAATATTTTTAAAATTATGAAACCGCCCATTATTGGGAGTAATTTCATTTTACCCTTTGGTAGTTATTTCATTTTTCAAGTTTGGGAATTATTTCATTTTTGATGGGAATTATTTCATAGGAAGTTATTTCATTGGGAGTTATTTCATTTGGGAGCTATTTCACGGTACCATTGCATGCAAAATGTGTATACTTACATATTAAATGTAACTAATGAATTCAAACGTATACTGACCTTAAAGAAAAGTTGGTATAATGCATTTTTCGCAGTAAAAACAAATAATATTTATTTTCGCGTAGGTTAATCTTCATTTAGATATATATTATTTGAACATTTTTATCCTTATATTGTAGACCATAATATAGTATTTGGGCCAGTGTGTATTCTATGTAAATTGTTTTTGCAGAGTTATAAAATTTATTAAACACGATTTTTATTTTTTTTAAATGTACCTATCATAATTTCTCAAATTTACAGTGAGTAGTAATGGAACCTATTTTTTACCTACAATAAATTAGTATATTAGGTAGAATAAAGGTTGCATTTATTACTATTATATAACACGACTCAATGTGTGTTTTCTAGTAAAGGTATTTATTGAATGAAAAATAAAATTTTCATTTTGATTTACATACATTTCAAATACAAAATATTATTAACAAATTATTATAAGTAGAATTTAAACAAGTACATTTGTTAATTCAACATGCTCAAATTTAATTTGTTTTGAATTCTAATCCTAAAGTTTTGGCACAAAGATAATGTTTTGTTTTTGGAACTGGATTAGTAAGTTAATCAGCAGGCATTTCAGTTGTTGAAATATATTTGATATCTACAACTTTATTTTCCACAGCATCTCTGATAAAGTGGTATTTGTAGTCAATATGTTTTGTTCTTGAGTGGTGTGATCCAAATTTTGCCATGTGTTGTGCACTTTGAGAATCACAGTATACATCAGTGGGATTGGGCGTCTTGAATCCCAGTTCATTCAGTATATATCTCAAATATATAGCTTCTTTTGCTGCTTCACTAAGAGCTACATATTCTGCTTCTGCACTTGACGTAGCAATGACTTTTTGTTTTTTAGATTCCCAACTAATGGCAGCACCTGCAAGTATAAAGCAAAAACCAGATTGTGATTTACGATCATGTACGTCTTGTGCCCAATTCGCGTCCACAAATCCTATTACTGGTAAGCCTGTTTTTCTGTAGCTTAATACACTATTTCTAGTTGTTTTTAAATATTTTACTATTTGTATTGCGCAATTCCAATGTTGCTTTCTTGGATCTTTTGAAAATTGAGATAACATATTTACACAACATGCAATATCTGGTCTACTGTATAGGGCAATATGCAATAACGATCCTATTAGTTCTTGGTATTTGACTTCCTCTACCTTTTCCGCTTCTCCAGGAATCTTTGGTTCCTTTTCCAGATTTATTTTTACTTGCATTGGAATCTTTGTCTCCTTGCAACTTTCTAAATTATACTTTTTAACTAAGTTAGTTATATAACCTGGCTGAGAAATAGAAATGTGTATCACCATATTCGATGAACAAACCAACGCAATATTTTGGTTGTTTTAAATCCTTAATGTCAAAATTGTTCTTCAATGTGTTAAATAATGATTCAAAAACGTTATCTTCTTTATATGCAATTACAATGTCATCAACATATAAGGCTACAATCATATGTTTTTCATTTTGATGTTTAAAGTATATGCACTGATCATATTTCGACTGTATTAATCCAAATTTTATAAAAACGTCATGAATATTTTTAAACCATTGTCGTCTAGCTTGCTTTAAGCCATAAATCGCTTTCCTTAACCTACAAACTTTATCACGATTCATATCATCAATAAATCCATCAGGTTGATCCATATAAATCTCTTCATCGATATCTCCATTCAAAAAGGCAGTTGATACATCAAGTTGTCTAAGTTTTAAATCGTTTTCAACAGCTATTGCATATATCAATCTTAGGGAACCTTGACGTACAACTGGAGCATATGTATCCATATAATCAATACCAAACTGTTGTGAATACCCCTTGGCAACTAATCTTGCTTTTCGCTTATCAATAGTTCCATCTGAATGATATTTAGTGGTAAAAACCCATTTGCAACCAACAGTCTTTCTTCCAGGTGGTAATTCTGACAGGTTCCAAGTTCCATTCTTTATCAAAGAATTATATTCACTTTGCATTGCATTTAACCATTCGTTTTTGTTCTCTGATTTTTCAATGTCATTTATAGTTTTTGGATCTTTTTCAAAATATATTTGAGCACTTTGTTGGCCAATAAATTTCCAAGATCATAAACTTGATTTAATTGAATTTATTGCATTAGATGGCTGGTTGCTTTGTACGCTTTCCTCTTCAATAGAACTTTGCTCTACCATACTATCTGAATGTTGCTCAACAGAATCTTCAAAAATTTCATCTTCTACTAAGTTTTTATTGCTACTTTCTTGTTGTTGAATGTTATTCTGACTGAAATTTAAGTTGAATTCTACAAAATCTTCATTCTCTCTGAAATTTAATTAGGCAACATCTATTTTAGGAAAGTTCTCTTCTAAAATTTTCACATCTCGGCTCTTAGTAATTTTTCTATCACCAGTTTTCCACAATCTATATGCTTTGGATTCATCACAGTAGCCCACTAAAATATATTCTTCACTTCTAGGCTCCCATTTGTCTTTTCCAGGTTTTTTATTCAAAACATACGATTTGCTACCAATTTGGCGCAAGTGTTTCACATTTGGCTTTTTCCCAGTCCAAATTTCAAAAGGTGTACTATTATTATTTAAATTGGTTGGACATCTATTGCGAATATAAGCTGCAGTGAATATCAACTCTGCCCATAACATCTGAGGTAATTTCGCTTCCAACATTATACATCTTGCCATTTCGACAAGAGTGCGGTTCATGCGTTCCGCAACTCCATTTTGTTGTGGTGTATATTCTGCAGTCAATTGATGTTTTATACCTTTTAATTTCAAATAATTATCAACCTCGCTACTAATCATTTCCTTAGCATTATCAGTTCTTAACATTTTGATACGATGACCAGTTTCTAATTCAGCAGCTTCTTTGAATTCTTTAAATGCTTTTAAATATTCAGATTTGTTTCTCAAAAATTTAATGGTTACACGTCTAGAAAAATCATCTACAAATGTTGCAAAATATAGACTTCTACTCAAAGATTCTGTCCTCATTGGACCACAAATGTCCGAATGAATCAATTCTAGTACCTGACTTGAAGATTTTTCATTCTTTTTGGGAAACTTATCACGAATTTGCTTTCCTCTTATGCAAGTGGTACATTGAATTTCAAGTAAATTAATACATGGTAAACCATTTACCATATTATGTGAACTTAATTTCATTAATGAGTAATTATTTAAGTGACCAAACCTCTTATGCCAGACCTCCAGTGTATCCTGATTATTTGTGTTTGCTGTATAACTTATTTTTAAGAGCTTCAACTAAAACTTCATTATTCTTGACTACTTTTGCCATTTCACCTTCCATTTTTATAACGCATCCACTATCTGTAGCTTTACTAGTTGACATTAAGTTATTTCCTAAATCAGGAACCCATAATGTATTAAACAGTTTTATCTGTTTACTTTTTCCTTGAACTATAACGTCTAGCAGCACAGTTCCCAACCCTTTTAATCTGATCTCCTTTTCGTCAGCGAGTTTCACAGTTCCAGTATAATTTGTGTCAAGATTCTCAAAAAGTTTCCTTTCGTATGTCATATGTGAAGTAGCTCCACTGTCCAAATACCAATCTGATTTATGAGTAACATTCTGAACTACTTCATGAGTGGCTACGAATCCATTAGAGCTAACTACATTAGAACAATCATTACTAACGGTCGTCTTACAATTTTTAGCCATGTGCCCTTGTTTGCCACAACGATAACAAGTAATGGATTTTGACATACAGTCAGCGTCTAAAGAAAGTGTACAACTTGTTTTTACATTTAAAACATTTTATTTACATATTAAAAAAATATTTGTTCTCCAGTTCTAGTATATTTAACAAAACATTTAATTGTTCTCTTGCAATATATAAACAAAAAACTAAACTAGCTCAACTGCAACAAAAACAGTAACAACAAATCCAAAAGTACTCCATTTTTAACGCGTTAAAAGAAAGTGTACAGTTTAGGGAAATTAGAAGAAAAAACGTGTTTAGTATTTTATTTGACATCTTTTGGGTTTTAAAACAGTTTCAAGCCTCCTTGGCATTGTTTCTACCAATTTTGATGTCACCGATGTTGGGATGTTGAACCACTCTTCCTGCAGGATTTCGTGTAGAGAGTCATTGCTGGTAATATTTCATTTTCTGATATGTCTGTCCAAATGCTACCACAGATGTTCAATGGGATTAATGTTCGGTGACTGTGGGGGTTGTTCCAGTTGTTTCGGTGTATGATACAACAACCATTCTTTAACAAGTTAAGAAGTATGCTTCGGATAGTTGTCCTGTTGAAAGATCCAGGTTCGGTCTAGATTTAATTTTCTAATGATGGGTTCCATATTTTCTATAAGAATGTTTAGGTAATCGGTTTTGCTCATCAAACTATCAATAAATATGAGTTTTCCCATGCCACTTGCTGCCATACACCCCCACACCATCACCTAACCACCACCATGCTTTACGATGGATAGTACATTTTTTGATCGAACTCTTGATTTTTGCTTCTCCAAATTTTACTACTTTTTTTACTTCCGAAAATCTCAAACTTGCTTTCGTCCGTAAATATCAAATTATTCCAAAACAATTTTCTTGGTTTTTATACCTGTTTGCGAATTCCCGAAGTCGCTCTTTATTTCGTTTGGAAATGTGGGGTTATTCTCTCGGAACTCCACCATATAGAGCATTTGGGTGTAGCGCTCGGCGAACCGTACTGTTACTAACTCTCACTCCAGACGAATCTGTTAATTCTTCGCATAATTTTACTGCACTTACTGTGAATACTTTCTTCACTGGTCTCACAATCGATCGTATTTCAAGGTTGTTAAGGCGTTTTGGTGTTCCGGCACGTTGCTGATCTTCTAAAATTCTAAATTTTTTTGTTTGTCTATAATTTTTTTTACAGTATTATGGCTTCTTCCTATTTTAGAGGAGATTTCACGTGACGATTTGCCTTCATTTTTAAATTTTATGACTTACTTTCTTGTTTCAATTGCAGTTTGTTTTCCCATTTTGGTTTTAAAGTTCTCGCGATCAAACAAGAAAAGCTACTATCTTAAAATCTCATGAGACTAGCAGCAAGATCCACAAAAAATTATAATCTAGGCAAAAATAAAGATTAACAATATATTTTTGTATGTAGCTAGAAAAATCTTATTGAAATTCTAAATGTGTACACTTTTTTCTGACGCGTTAAAAATGGAGTATTTTTGGTTTTGTTGTTACTGTTTTTGTTGCAGTTGAAATAGTTTAGTTTTTTGTTTATATATTGCAAGAGAACAATTAAGTGTTTTGTTAAATATACTAGAACTGGAGAAAAAATAGTTTTTTAATATGTAAATAAAACGTTCTAAATGTAAAAACAAGTTGTACACTTTCTTTTGACGCTGACTGTACCTGGTTTCTTTGCATTATTATATTTTTTACCATACTTTGCCTTAAATGCTTCGTTTGAAGGAACATCCAAATTTTCTTGCAATTCTAAAAGTCTTGATCTTAAAGTTTTCAATGTTGGGAACTCATTTGCTGTATTAAATGCAGCTTTAACTTCTTTATAGTTATTTGATAATCCGTCCAATAAAATGATGACTTGTAGTTCTTCATCAATTCTGCCATTCATTTCTTCTAATTGCATATAAATTTCATCAAATTCTTCAATGTATTTTGAAATAGATTGTTCAGAAACCATTCTATGATTTAATATTTTCCTGTATAATTCAGCCTTTTGTCGCTTTGATTTTCTTTCATAAGTTTCACTAAGGAAATCCCAAATCTGCTTTGAAGTTTTAAAACTTTTCACCAGCATTAACATTTTTGGTGCTAACGCAATCAGGATATCGGCTCTTGCATCCTGATCTTTTTCAATCCACTGCTCACGTAAAAGTTGTTCAGCTGGAATAGCCATTTCACCCTTGACTATCTGCAGCAGTCTACTCTTATGTAAGAGAGCTTCCATTTGAGTCTTCCATGTGGAATAATTAGACCCATCGCAAATTGGAATTTTACTTGCAAATGTTGTTGATGCCATATTTATAGCCAATAATAATCTCGATCTCTAGGAATTATTAACAGAATCTCTCGACTTGCAGTCCTGGGCCCATAACTTATTATATAACACGACTCAATGTGTGTTTTCTAGTAAAGGTATTTATTGAATGAAAAATAAAATTTTCATTTTGATTTACATACATTTCAAATACAAAATATTATTAACAAATTATTATAAGTAGAATTTAAACAAGTACATTTGTTAATTCAACAATTACATAAACTACAGGTGTGAGGTGTCACAGTGGGCACTTTTAGGTGTTAGGTAGGCTACACATTATGCCCCTACAATTCCCTATTTAGTTATATGGATTTTCTGTTTTACCTGTAGATTTAACATATGAATGAATTATAAATATAGAAGAAAATATTATTATTTATTCTACCTATGTGAATATTTTTTAATATATAAATTAATATTTTTTAAAATATTCATCATTATTTTTTAACCGTCATGGCTTTAACATTGCAACATAAAGTACTTTGCTGCGTTTTGTGGGAGACTCCGAAAACCTTGAGAGCCGAAAAATACAAACGATAATTCAATATGTTGAAATTGAAAACCAATCGAAAATTATTAATACCGAAGTAGATAAAGTAAATAATTTCATCAAGCTATTTGAGTTGAAGATGAAGTCTGTTAACTACAACATACGAAGATTTCAATCCAAATTTGCTACTTGGTTAGAATGTTTTATTGAAATAAAAACAACTAATGCAGGAGCCCCCTGTAAATCATACGAAGACTTGGGAGACAAATCTAAAAAAATGAGGCTATCAGATATATTATCTACCCATTCGGATGCTGAAGTCAAGGATTCTTTTAAAGAAGTGCTGAGAAGGAATAAACAACCTGCAGAAGCAACACAAATAGCAGACATTCTTCCTGATGCATCACCGAAACGTCTAAAGCTAATAGTTAAAAGTATTCCAACACCTTCTCCAGAGTCAGAATTTTCTGAAGATGAAGCTATTGCCCTTATGCTGGAACTAGGACTCAGTAAAAATAAATACATTAAACTAAGGAAGGCATTATCTGATAAGGGATGTTCGATTCTACCAGGATATAATGCATTATGGGATACGAAGAAGACTATTATACCATCGCCAATTGAAGTAACTAATGATGGAGCAATAGTTGAATTGCCTGCAATCACTAGCTGTATTGCAACATTTTCGAGAAACCAAGCGAAGGAACTTAATAAATCCAATTTAACACTAATATGCAAATGGGGATGTGATGGCTTATCAACATTGCCGGAATACAAACAAGTATCTGGAACACATACTACTTCTGACTACAAAAGTGTCTTTATGACATCACTGGTTCCACTGCGCCTAAGGAATGATTCAATTGTTGCCTCGACATCAGCCAATAGTATCAACTATGTATGGAGAAACAAAACCCCTGGATCTAAAGCTTTCTGTAGACCAATCAGATTTCAATATATCAAAGAAAATAAGTCAGTTACAAAAGACTGGGTTGATAGCATTAATCGCTCAATAGAAAATTTGCATCCCCTTTGTATTGAAATCCATGGTTACTATATTAACATACAGTTCGAGCTTCAACTAACGATGATTGATGGAAAAGTATGTAATGCAATAACGGAAACAGATTCCGTGTGGAAATGCTTTTTATGCGGAATGAAAAAATCTGAATTTTCTAAAATTTCTGACGATACCCCAAGTACGACATCAATTAACAAAGATGTACTTCAATTCGGAATATCTCCCCTACATGCACGGATACGCTTTTTAGAACACATGCTTCACATTGCATATGATCTAAAATACAGTAGCATACCTGGAAACCAAACGAAGATGGTTAGAAATAACAAAGAACTCATGGAAATGAGAGCAAACGAAAAACGGAGAATTCAAGAAGAGTTTAAAGAGATAACTGGCTTAAATATAGACAAACCACTTATTGGATACGGCAGTACAAATGATGGGAATACGGCAAGAAGGTTTTTCCAAAATTACGAAATAACATCGACAATAACTGGAATTAATGAGGAACTTCTTCGAAGATGTCATGTTATACTGTCGGCAATAAACAGTAAAAATAATATAAATGGAGATACATTTGAATCCTATGCCAAATAAACCTTTAACCTTTTACGTTCCTTGTATGAATGGAGAGAACTTACTCCTACTGTGCACAAAGTTCTTCGACATGGTCGTGAGATTATAGAATCGAATCTTCTCCCACTAGGTGAACTAACTGAAGAGGCACAGGAAGCGAGAAATTCCGATTTTAAACACATATTGTTTTTTAATACAAGAAGGCAGTCACAAAACGAAGATCTCATAAATTATCTTATGTTGTCTTCTGATCCTGTACTATCTTCAATTAGAAAGAAATGGAGCAGGGACAGAAATTTATCATATGAAAACGAAGTGCTCAAAGAAGTACTAGATCTATTCGACGTAAATGAATATATTGTTGAAATAAAATAAAAAAAAACATATTTAAAAATAAAAAAATTGTGTCTCTAATTAATATCGTATACAAACCATTACATAGAATTCAAACCGTCCCAATTTATGGTAGGACCCATATTATGGCCTACAATATAAGGATAAAAATGTTCAAATAATATATATCTAAATGAAGATTAACCTACACGAAAATAAATATTATTTGTTTTTACTGCGAAAAATGCATTATACCAACTTTTCTTTAAGGTCAGTATACGTTTGAATTCATTAGTTACATTTACGGCCATTTTCACAATGTACGATTATTTCATTTTAACCGGAAAATTAACTAACTGTCGGTTTGTTTAACGGGGACCATTTAACCAATGGTCACCGATTTACGTTTCACCATCATTTGATTACTTAACCAAAGCATTCAGTAGAAAGTATGGCAATAATGCATACATTTGTTTACGAAAAATAGTGTAATGAAAGATTGAAATATAAAAAATTGTCTAAAAGACGTCATAAAAATAATAATTTGTGTTTTCTTAGTGGTATAATAAAAAAACGTATAAAACTCAAAAATATTAAGGTACCTAACTGTAAAATTTACAGAACAAACTGAACAACAATTACTGAAAACCAACAAGGAAAAGTGCACATTTGTTGTTTGGTTTGTAAGTGCAATATCCGGGTGGTATATGGATCACCCGTGCAAAATTTACTTTTCTTCGCTTTACACTTTTAAAAATTATAAATATCACAAAAATATAAATGTTTTTCCATGTTCTTTTATTATATTTCTTACAATTAAGATGCTAACCGGCGAAATTTATTCGGTTATATTATATTATTATATTATATTTAACAGCAACTTTGTTGTTAAATAGTGTCAGTTAAGAATTAATCGTACTAATTAACCGCCTAACTAGCGGTTAAAGTTCACGTAACTTTTAATCGTACATTGTGAAAATGGCCGTTAATATGTAAGTATACACATTTTGCATGCAATATATGAAAAAACGTTCAAATTTTTCAAAGGCGGCAAGGTTTGTGGAGCTTCTGAGTAGTAGATATATGCTTTTTATATAAGTATTTGATATTGGTAAAAACCTTAGGACTTGTAGATTCATATTTTAATAAAATTAAAGAATTTAATTAATGTTTTGAACGTCATTTACCTTAAAAACTAAAAAAATTATAATATGGTGATTTTCCTAAAATTTTAACGGTTAAAGATATCATAACAAAATTGGGAACTAATTTAGATCCAAATGTCCTTAAATTAATGACATTATAATTTTTGACATTTTTTTTTATTTTCAAATACCGAAATTCCTAAAACGGGGAAAATGTGTTCCAAAAACTGAGTTTTTTAGAAAAGTGCCTACTGTGACGCTATTTACCGTGTGATAGTAAAACAACTTTCTAAGTATTTATACAACATATAGGGTTATACAAATACGGAACTTTTTCGAGGATCGGTGCTTTGCCTTTTTAGAATTTTTTACTGAAACCTAAATATTATTTTTAAAATTGTCCAAGTTTGGATAGGTCTGGGGGATACTGTGTCCGCTTAAGTGAGCCCAATTTACTTTACATGCTTTTGCATTAAGTTTTCTTTCCGGAACATATAAAAATTGTATATAGTCCCAAAGAAAATTTGTTTCTACAAAAGAAAAAATATAGGGACTTTTTTAGGAAAAATCGTAAAAAATTAGGCCCATTTTACATGTTCCAACTTTGGATGAGTGTAACTTTTTACACGGACGAGATAACTGTTACCAAGTTTTTTTTATTTTATTTAGAATTTTATTGCCAATATAGCTGATATTTTGAAAAAAAAATTCGACCCTCCGTAGGGCCGCCATATCTAAAAAACAAAAAAAAATCGAGCAAAATTAAAAAAAAAAAATAAATAAACCTAAATATCTCTTCAACTGAAGGAGATAACCTACACATGTAAGCGTATTTTTTGTAGATCTTCTCAAGGACTATTTATATTTTAAATTTCAGCACTCAGCTCTAACCATGTGAAATTTTGTAATAATATCTCCAATAGTTCCCGAGATACCGAATTATTTCCAAAAAAAAAGTTTCTAAACCACTGTGCATCGCCCAGGCCTTTGATAAGGTATGGCATAAGGAGTTAATACACAAAATTAAATGTCTACTGCCACCAAGTACCCATGGATTGCTGGAGTCATACTTATCAGATCGAGTTTTTAGAGTGAAATATTGCGATTATGTAACAGGAAATTATGCAATTAAAGCTGTTGTTCTCGGACCAACACTTTATTTGATATATACTCCTGATTTGCCTGTGTGCGATAGACTTACCATATCGACATTCGCTGATGATATGGCAATACTTAGCTCCCACGCAGATCCACAGGTAGCTTCTATGAAATTGGCCAATTATCTAGGACTCGTGGAGATATGGTTGAACAACTTTAGAATACGAGTAAATGAACTCAAAGCAAACACATCACATTTACTCTCAGTAGGGGTGACTGTCCACCTATCACACTAAATAACATAAACATTCCACAGACAGATACTGTTACATACCTTGGTATTCACTTGGAGACTTCACATTAAGTTAAGATCCTCTAGGCTTCACTGGATAATCAATTTTAATTAAAATTAAGCCTTGACTATAAAGTCATCCTATATAAAAGCGTTTTAAAACCAATTTGGACATATGGAATCCAATTGCGGGGAACGGCCAGTAATTCCAGTATTGAACTAATACAAAAGGAGCAATCGAAAATTCTTAGGACCATGACGGGTGCACGATGGTACATAAGAAATGAGAACATCCACAGGAACTTGGAAGTACCACTAGTGAAGGATGAGTTTAAGAAAGTACTTGATAAATATATCGCTGGCTTAACGTGCAAAGGCTCTAAGTCCACTTTTTTTAGAAATTGAGATTTTAATGCAGTAATGTACAATAAGTAAAAATACATTGATTACAAAGAAAAAAATTGGAGTTATCTCACTTTTTGTTGTTGTTTTGTAGTGATGAGCAAAAGCGCTTAGTCCAATTTATCACAAGAAAAAGCTCTAAGTCCCTATAAAAAGTACAGTTTAACCATTTCTGTCAAATTGTTCAATGACATGTATTAAAACTAGTAAGAAAAAATGGTCTGTCAAGCCCAACCATTTAATACCCTACACTAAGTAAATGAGCAAAATTATTTTTCTTTTAAAATTTAAAAAAGTTATTTTCGGAAGAGGGTCTTATTTGGGAGCTATGACTAATTATATTTGCATTGAATTTTATGTGTATACCAACATTTTTAAGAGATTTATGCTCGTTAAAGTAATTTTGGGAGCTAAGACTAATTATTAGGGTATTCAATTAATCGGGATTCTGGTTTAATCGGTTAATCGAGCAAATAATTAATCGGTGTTTAGATTTATTCGGTTAATAATCGGTTAATTTAAAATTATTCGATTAACCGAATAATTTCTGTTTTAATTTCAAATTGAAAATACAACAACGAATTTTGTGTACAAAAACATAAAAAAATAGCAAATATGGTATTTGAGATAATTTTTGCATACATATCGCTCATTTGCTGCAACAACGTCATACCTCAAATCGGTTAATCGAGCAAATAATTAATCGGTGTTTAGATTTATTCGGTTAATAATCGGTTAATTTAAAATTATTCGATTAACCGAATAATTTCTGTTTTAATTTCAAATTGAAAATACAACAACGAATTTTGTGTACAAAAACATAAAAAAATAGCAAATATGGTATTTGAGATAATTTTTGCATACATATCGCTCATTTGCTGCAACAACGTCATACCTCAAAATCCGTGTTTTTTGAACTGAGTAATACAAAATATGCGCCGTTATATAATCTTTCATATAGTTTTATCAGTTTTCAAAAAAGTCTATTAGTTTTTGTATGAAAGTGTTTTTTTGTTGTAAACATCAAAATTAAAATTCATGTTTTCCGGTATTTTTGACAAGTAAAAATTTGGGATAAATACAAATTAGAAAAATATTAACATCAACTATTTATATTTCTAAAATCGCATGATTTGTTGAAAATTTATTTAAGAAATAATAAAATGTCATAAAACATTCAAAGACGTTTTTCTCGAAACGACTTTGTTTTGAATTATGACGCTGTTGCAGCAAATGAACGATATGTGTATTTTTAGGGTTTTAGTGAGATCTTCTGAAAAAATCTTTTAAATAAAGAATATAATTTAAATGTTTTCCTATTAAACGATTTTTTTCTTTAGATTTAATAAAACTTTTCTTGGAAAAAAATCTCTCGCTGATTGTATATGTTGGCGAATAAAATCCTTAGTTATACCATTGGAGTCCTTTTTGGATTGTTTTAGATTTTGATAGTTTAGTTTAATAGTTTAGTTTAGTTCTGATAACTGAAAGACTCATTTCAATAAAAAAAGTTTCGTCTATACATGTAAATACTAACATAGTTTCAAATACATGTAAATTAAATATGTCAGTTGTTATACTCACTAAACATTTTTTATTGGATGTTCAAAAATATATCTAATTTTAATTTGAAATTTGTGCGAAAAAAAGGAATTTCGGTTAATCGACACAAATTAATCGGTTTATTTGTTATTTGAAAATCAGCAATTTTAAATTATTCGAACAGTTAACCATCCAAAATTAATCGGTTAACCGATTAACGGTTAATCGATTGAATTGAACCTTACTAATTATAACCGATCGGCATGAAATTAGGTGATATGATTTCCACAGTATAAGGTATTTCGGGAGGACATTTGTATGGGAGCTAGGGGCCTAAAAAGTGTATATACCACTTTTTATCGAAATGTCTTCAAAATTAATCGACTCATAAAGTGATCCAGAGTCTATCGGTATAATTTAAGGTGGGTGTTAGACTATTATTTTTGGGGGTTACAAACAATATTTTTAGGTATACAAAATTAAAAAGAAAAAACATTTCAAAATTGTTTTTTTCAAGTTTTTTAAATTTTTTTTTAATTATTACTGAAAAACAAGTAGGGGAGCTACATTTGGCTGTGCCGAATTTTATATACACTTTTTAAAAAAGTTTTTTCCATTTTTTTTTAAATTTTTAATTTTTTTTCTTAATATGACAAAAAAAAATTTTTTTGATAAAAAAAAATCGGGTTAAAATATATTTTTCCTGATTTTGACCCATTGTAGGTCCAACTAACTATAGCCTTTTATACATCGTTGCAATGGACTTTGAAATTTCTAACATTAGATACCCATATTGTCTATATTAATGACTTAGTAATCCAGATATAAAAACTAGTAAATAAGAAATGAAAGACAAGTTCTAAGAAAAAGACTTAAGTCCTTAAAAAAAATACAAACTAAGGAATAGAAAATGCTCTAAGTCCAAAAAACCTTTTATCTCGGCAAATACTTATTTTATCATTTTGCTTTTACGCACATAGAAAACAAAGAAAAATACAAAAAAAATTGCGTTTACAGAATTCAAAAATATTTACGCAAAAAAAGTTTGAATGTTTTTTGTCTCTCCTGTAAAATTTTAAAATATGGACTTAGAGCCTTTGCATGTTAAGCCAGCGATATACTGAAACTACAATGCCATCTGTATCCGCTTCACACCTAGACCCAAACCAAATCAAGGCTTCGCACAGTGGGTTGAATGGTACCCAACGTGGCGATTAATTCATAGAAGCCGTAGTTTTAAAATATTATATTTTTTTATTGATGAGTTCAATAAAAAAATATAATATACAGTTGTGTGAAAAATAATAGAGCCACCTTATGTTCTAAAAATTTAATGTTTTTTTAACCTTGTAAAAAATATTTTTAGAAAAAGTTTTTTTTATGCATTATTAGTAAGTCTCTTTCTTATTGTAATCCCGTTATTTTTTGTGTAATTGAAGCAACATTTCTAATTATATCAGTGTTTGTATGTAAATTGAAGAAAAACAAGTGTGAAATAAAATAGAGCCAATTTTAAAGTTAAAAAAAATATTAAAGTAAAAAGCAACTTCTTTAAATTTTTTTTTTTTTGAAAAAGTGTGTAAAAAGGCAGACTATCTTATTTCTATTATAATTTTAAAAAAATATTGAAAAATTACTTAACAGAATGGGCAGAGGAAAACACTGTAGCGTGGAGGCCTGAAAATTGATAAAAAAGCTTCATCGAGAAGGTAAATCTCAAAGAAAAATAGCTAAAATTATTGGATGTTCAAAGAAAATGGTAGAAAATGCTATAAAGTATGAAGAGAAACAAGAAACAAGAGGAAGAAAAACCAAAATGTCTGAGACTTTAAAACGAAAAATACTGCGTCAAGTGAAAAGGGACCCCTTTGTGACGTCATCCGCCCTTAAAAAACAATATCAACTTGATATGGATACTTCAACAATACGGCGTATGCTCCTTAATAATGGTTTTAAAGCAAGAAGTGCACGTAAAGTGCCTTTTCTTTCAAAGCGCAACATAAAACAAAGACTTGCATTCGCAAAGGAACACATAAATTGGCCCGTATCTAAATGGCGTAATATTTTGTGGTCGGATGAGACCAAAGTAAATTTATTTAACTCGGATCGAAGTTCTCTTCAAGTTCGGAGACCCAAAAATAAAGAATTGAATCCTCAATATACCATTAAAACCGTTAAACATGGAGGGGGTAATATTATGGTATGGGGATGCTTTTCATATTGTGGAGTCGGACCCTTATATCGCATTCAGGATATAATGGATGCAAAATTTTACACAAACATTTTAAGAGAAGTCATGATGCCTTATGCTGAGTGGGAAATGCCGCTTGAATGGATATTCCAACAGGACAATGATCCTAAACATTCATCGAAGTTGGCAAAGGCATGGTTCAGGGACAATCATGTGAAGGTTTTGGGATGGCCTTCACAGTCACCAGACCTAAATCCCATCGAAAACTTGTGAGGCGAGGTTAAAAGATGTCTCAGAGGAAAGAATCCATCAAATAAAGATGAGCTGTGGACAATGGTTGAGTCTGCATGGAAGAATATTTCAGTAACGACTTGTCAAAAGTTAGTCGACTCTATGCCGAAGCGATGCTTCGCAGTAATAAAAAATAAAGGCAGTTCTACAAAGTACTGAGGTAGTATAAGCAGTTACGTAAGCAATCATTTTATTAAACATATTATTTCTTTTTTCTTTTTAGTAATTTTAGGAGGTTTGTTTAGATGGCTCTATTTTTTTCACAGAAAAAATAAATGAATATACCGAATTTTTTTTATTTTAATTTTTAGGGCAATGAATTCAAATATTTAATTTATGTTTTTTTTATACTATAATAATACCTAATAAAAAACAACAAAAAAGTTTAAAGAAGATTATTATCTGTCTAAATTTTATAAGTTTGAAATTGAGGTTTGGGAGTGGCTCTATTATTTTTCACACAACTGTATTTATTCTAGTTCAGTTCGGACGTGTTTTATTTTTACTCCGAGTTAATTCGTTATTTTAATGTATCAATCGGAAAATAAATATAAAATTCACCTGTTTATTATTTACGCGAAAGGACGCTTTTATTTTAATAATATTATTAAATAAAAAAATCAAAACAACAACTAAAAGACAAATAAGTAAAAAAAATTCTTTATATTTTTTTTTTGGAACCTTTTTTGTGCATTGACTATTAAATAAAGATCAAGAGTGTTAACGAAAGTAATTACAAATACTCTTTAATGAGTCTTTTCAACGAAAACAGTGAGCGAAGTTTAAGTGTAAACGGCAGAAATGCATACGTTACAGTTAATGTAGACGAAAAAAATATAAACAAAACAAACAGAAGAATATATGACAACTTGTTTTTAACCGCCAAACCTGTTAACCGTACTCGTTCTTGTTCCCCCGCATTGACAACAACTAATGATTGTAAAACGAAAGAAAATTCAATCAGAAAATAAAAATATTTTATCTATGCCTGAAAGTATGCTAGCTATATCAGCTTCAGATACGAAATCCACCACACTAAATACAAATAAAATTAACCCATTAAGCGGCGCTATACCCAAGATTAGTCAACCATTAAATAATGATAAATCCCAAATACAGGTTGGAATGGACAGGTATATTACAGTATTAAAACATGCACGAAGTCCCAAGTCCTCGAAAGCGGCACCCTTGTCCAAATTATATAAGGATAGTGAACCTGATAGACTAAACAATGAAAATCGTTTTTCTATTCTGGAATGTGAAACTAATGAACCAGTAAATAAAATCCACTCTACAAAACCACCCCCCATTTACTTGAGAGAAAATAATTCGAATCCACTGGTTCAGAGCCTGATCTCATTGATAGGAGAGAACTCTCTTTACGTAATCCCAATCAAGAAAGGCACGATTCATGAAACTAAAATACAGGTCAATAGTGAAAACGATTATAGAAAGGTAACATATTTTGAAACTCAAAAGAAAAGTTTTTACACTTATCAGCTGAAAGGAAGCAAGGGTCTACAAGTTGTAATAAAGGGTATTGACTGTAATGTTGAACCACTCGAAATAAAGCAAAGCTTAGAAGATAAAGGCTATAAGACAAAAAATGTGATAAATATTAGAAAAAAATACCCCAACCACTCTTCCGTGTTGAACTTGAACCCGGTGACATAAACCTGAAAAAAATGAAACACATCCCATATATAACCTGAAGTACTTATTGCATCGTAAAATTACGGTAGAAGAACCACACAAACGATTTGGCCCCGTCCAATGTATGAATTGCCAAGAATATGGACATACCAAGGCATATTGCAAATTGCCACCCGTATGTGTCATTTGCGGGGAGTTGCATAACACATCCCAATGTAACAAATCCAAAGATGATCCTAAAATAAAAAAATGCAGCAATTGCGGAGGTAACCACACAGCAAACTACAGGGGTTGTCCTGTCTACTCAATTGTAAAAAAATCACAAAGCCAGAAACCAAAGATTTTCCCCGCTCAGCCATTAAATAACTTCAATTTGAACTACCCCCCGTTGCAACAGACATATGACAACAAAGTAACATATGCAAATGCACTTAGAAACAACCAAACTCAGCCGCAAGTCCGTCAACTCCAAAACGAAAATGTGATCCCAGAGGTAAGAGAGCAAACGCCAATTTTCGATTTTACCCGACTAGAATCTACAATAGAAACTCTTGTGCAATCGGTAAATAACTTTACAAACTCAATGAGTAACATGAGATGAGATGCAAGAAATGCTTAAGATGCAGTCAATGTTATTGCAGGCTGTGCTTAACAGACCATGAACTGCCTAAGAATATGTTTTTGGAATGCAAACGACATACGCCAACACAAAAATGAACTTGAATAGATGCAAGAAATGCTTAAGATGCAATCAATGTTATTGCAGGCTGTGCTTAACAGACCATGAGTTAAGCACAGCCTGCAAACGGCATACGCCAACACAAAAATGAATTCGAATATTTTTTAAGAAACCAACAAATTGATGTAATGCTGGTTTCTGAAACTCATTTGACGTCCGGAAGTTCATTTCGAATAAATGGATATATAATATATGACACCAAAGATCCCTGAGGTAGAGCATGCGGAGGCTCGGCAATTTTAATAAAAACTCGAATCAAACACTACTTAATGTATGATTTTTGTGAAGATTATCTTCAAGCTACTACAATCTGCCTTGAAGATTTTCATCGAAACTTAATGATTTCATCGATATACTCACCCCCTAGATTTACAATTACAGAAAGTCAATATAATAGATTTTTTAAATCACTAGGCCCCCGTTTCTTGGCTGCTGGCGATTATAATGCTAAACACACATTCTGGGGATCACGACTGATTACTCCTAAAGGTCGTGTTTTGTTCGATACAATTTCTAAAATGGATTTGAATGTGCTTTCGAGCGGCCAACCTACTTACTGGCCTACTGACCCACGAAAAATACCGGATGTTATTGATTTTAGCGTGATGAAAAATATCCCTAGAGAAATGATTCAAATTGAATCCTCGCTGGAACTATCTTCAGATCACTCAACCACTATTGTTACTTTATTGAGCCCCCTAGAAATTGTATCCCCGACTGGTAATTTAGCGATGGCAGGCACAAGAATAAATTGGCTCAAATATAAAAAATACCTCAGTACACATTGCTCGGAAAACATACCCCTAAGAACACCAGAAAACATCGATCACTCTCTTATCAATTTCGATAAAAATCTCAAACTGGCTGCTCAACATGCTACCCAAACCCCCCGACAAATCGGATATAATAGAATTAATTCTGCAGATGTCGAACGGCTCTTAAATGAAAAAAGAAGATTTTGCAGAGTGGCAATTGCACAGATCCCCCCAACTAAAATCGAAGCTTAAAGATTGTATAAAAAGACTTAAAAAGCTCTTGGAATTTCGAAAAATGAAATCATTGAATAAATATTTAGAAAGCCTGGACGCAACCCCGCAATCGGATTACTCATTATGGCGAGCAACAAAAAGTCTTCAAAGACCCGTTATATGTAAGTCCCCCATGCGAAATTCAAGTGGTGGTTGGGCAAGAAATGATACTGAAAAAGTGAATCTGTTTGTTAATCATTTAAAAAAAGTATTTACACCGAACACATCAAACGAAGCAATTGAGTTGCCACCTGTTGCACCCTATTTTGGAGCAGCCGTACCCCTACGTTTTGAGATTCGAGAGATCGAAAATGTTATTGTTGATTTAAATCCCAAGAAAGCGCCTGGTATGGATAAGATCAGCAACAAGATGCTTATGGAGCTACCCCGGATAGCAATAAAAATAATTCTTTTTATTTTTAATGCTATATTACGACTTGAATATTATCCTCCAGAATGGAAGGTTTCACTGGTTACCATGATACCCAAGCCGGGAAAAGATCACACAAAAGTAGAATCATACAGACCCATCAGCCTATTGTCTAATATATCAAAGCTATTTGAGAAGATACTTATGAACAAGTTGTACCCGATGTTAACTGAAAACAATTCTTTTCCGAATCATCAATTTGGATTAAGAAGAAAACACAGTACTATCAAACAAACCCATAGACTTGTAAATATGGTGAGAAAAGCGTTTGAAGAAAAGAAATACTGTTCTGCACTCTTCATCGACATCTCTCAAGCGTTTGATAAGGTATGGCATGCTGGATTAATATACAAATTGAGTCAAAATTTACCGGCAAACACACATAAGCTGTTGGAAAGCTATTTAACTGGTCGAACATTTATGGTTAAAGAATGAAACATTTTAAGTACTGCACAACCCATTGAAGCTGGAGTCCCCCAAGGCAGTATCCTGGGACCTTTTTTATATTTGATGTATTCGTATGATATGCCAACTAACAATCGCACTCATACATCAACATTTGCTGATGATACTGCTATTCTAAGCATTCATGAAAACCCTCAAGAAGCGTCTCGTTACTTACAAAACCACATATTTGAATTAGAAAAATGGTTAAAACAATGGAAAATTAAAGTCAACGAGCAAAAATATACACACATTACATTTACATTGCGTAGAGAATCATGCCCCCCTATTCATATCAATAACCAAACAATAATTCAACAATCGGAAGTGAAATACCACGGAATACATCTCGATCGTCGCCTTACATGGAAAAGTCATATAGATGCAAAGTTGACTCAAATGAAATTGAAATCAATTCAAATTAATTGGCTTATTGGCAGAAACTCCACGCTTAGTTTAGATTGTAAACTTCTACTTTATAACATGATCATAAAACCGATATGGTGTTATGGCATACAGTTATGGGGCACGGCCTCAGCGTCAAATGTAGAAAGATCCAAAGACGCCAAAACAAGTTTCTAAGAATGATCACAGTTGCCCACTGGTATATCAAAAACGCGAATATACACAAAGAACTAAACGTGCCCATTGTAAAAACTGAAATCTCGAAAAATGTACAAAAATATTGTTACGTTTTAACCTTTTCAAAACGCTGGTTTATTTCCTTTAAATAAACCGGATACTTTTGATTGCAAATAAAAGCCGTTTAGTAGTTTGAATATTGTAACAACTCTTTATTTCTTTAAAATGTACAACAACAACAGAATTAAATAGCCACTCAATGTTTTTTATACACGTTTATAAATTCTCAGAATTATAGACACAACTTGTAATGTACACGAATTTACTTGAAAAACACAACCCACTTTAAGGCACTCAGATGATGTTTACTCGAAAAGCGTCTCTGATAAACTCTCTCACGACTGCAACCTCTGCCACTATTTATAACACTGCATTACCATCTAGAAAGCTCTTTAACTGTCAAAGTTCTAATATTCTAGATCATACGCCATCTGTGGTGTACTTTCTACAATGTTCTTTAACTGAATATTCGAATACAGCGTTGCCAACTTACGATCAAATCAACCGAAAGCTTTTATTTAACAATGCCCACAGACATGTTACAGTCTGCCATTACAGCACTGTTATTTGAAAGCATTATGCTACTTTTAAATCAGCCCTTAAAATCGTTATATTTGAATTCAAGTACAATTTCGTAACACTGCCCCCCGCTTAAGCCTGTTCGTCCCGAATAGGCATAGATTCACTTCTCCCATAGGCGGCTAGTCGTTCTAGATGTACGACCTTCATTCCCGATATCAGTCTTCCACATTTCCGTATTCTATAAACCATGTCGTCTAATTTCTTAACTGCCCTATGTGGTCCTTTGCAGTGATTCCTTAATTTGGATGACAAACCCTTATTACGTTGTGAGCTATATCTGGTTTTCATTTGGCCATTTGTCATTTTAATTTGACCCCGATCGAGTTCATACATTTCTTTTTCTGCTGAAGCACCTTCACCCATGGAACCCGGCCTGATGATCTTTTCTCTGCGGGACAGACCAAGCAATCCAACAGGAACCATTCCGCCGTTGCACTGTTCAACGGGGGCCTCCATTGTTACATAGCCACTTTTCACTTCTGCTGGTTCCAACACCAACAAACCATTGTCTATACCAAATCCTCTGCCTCAGTGCTAGTTCTTTTTAAAGGTGGCTCCTGTAATGCTTGATGATTCGCCAGCTGGTTATTTCTTGATGGTGAAACATATCTGGTTCGCTTTCTTGGTGCTCTACAGATTCGCTGAATTTGACCAATTTTACCACAGTTATAACATTTAATTTTGGTTTTACATTGCTTCTCAGTTAAAGCCTCTACAACTGCCTCTTCTTGACATTGAACATTATTCAAGTCCGACACCTTTTTATCAATGCCATCCACTCTGTTGTTAATAATATCAGACACTTTCTGAATTTTCTTATCTGTGGCTCCAGAAGATTCTTGAAGTTCTGTTAGAAGTTTATCGTGGTTTACTCTGAAAGTTTCTTTAACTTCAGCTAACAGCTTCTCGTTGTTTACTCGAAATTCAGCTAGAAGCTTCTCGTTATTTACTTTAAAAATTTCTCGAACTTCTTTAAATTGTGCCATCATAGCAGCAAACATTGTGCTTAAATCCATGCTGCTCGTTGTTGAACGTGTAGAAACATCCATTTCTTCCTTATACTCGAATTCGTAAGCATCGATGTCAATATCACGCCGCTTGAATTCGTCTATCAGCCTCTTCTGCAATTCTGCCTTATTACCTGCTGTTGGTAGCGCCAACTTACTCAATTCTTTCTTGAGTTGTTCAACTTCTAGTTCCTCAAACTTCATGCTTATTATTTTGCAATCCCACTTCTGACACCAATTGTTACGTTTTAACCTTTTCAAAACGCTGGTTTATTTCCTTTAAATAAACCGGATACTTTTGATTGCAAATAAAAGCCGTTTAGTAGTTTGAATATTGTAACAACTCTTTATTTCTTTAAAATGTACAACAACAACAGAAATAAATAGCCACTCAATGTTTTTTATACATGTTTATAAATTCTCAGAATTACAGACACAATTTATAATGTACACGAATTTACTTGAAAAACACAACACACTTTAAGGCACTCAGATGATGTTTATTCTGATAAACTCTCTCACAACTGCAACCTCTGCCACTATTTATAACACTGCATTACCATCTAGAAAGCTCTTTAACTGTCAAAGTTCGAATATTCTAGATCATACGCCATCTGTGGTGTACTTTCTACAATGTTCTTTAACTGAATATTCGAATACAGCGTTGCCAACTAACGATCAAATCAACCGAAAGCTTTTATTTAACAATGCCCACAGACATGTTACAGTCTGCCATTACAGCACTGTTATTTGAAAGCATTATGCTACTTTTAAATCAGCCCTTAAAATCGTTATATTTGAATTCAAGTACAATTTCGTAACAATATTTATAAAAACTTGAAGTTCACCCAAACCCGCTGGCCCGCAACATATTAGATAACCGTGGCCACACTCGATTAAGAAGGAGGGACACAGCAGACCTAATCTAGAAGGAAGAATGCCAATTTAACCAAAACAACCATGAATACAAAATTTTTTCGTCCGGCACTGGCTGGACTAATTAAATAATAATATTAGATATAAGATTTGAACCACTTATTGTTAGTTCATTAAATAATGAAGATACAATAAATAAATGATAAAAAAAAAATTGAGGAGTTATTATAAGCACATAACAACACAGCATTTTAGAAAAAAAAAGGTTAAAAAAATAAATTTTTTAACCCTTTAAGCGCATTATTGTTTTTTGGAAAAAATTACTTTTTTTCACAATTTATGCTGTAACTTTCGAAATTAAAGCATACTTAATGTGCTATTAAAAAATTCAAAATTTATGTATGTATTTATATTAAGTAGTATAAATTTAATTTAAAATCCAATTTTTGTTTTACACAAAATTGTATAAATTTACAAATTTTTTCAAAAAAGTCATAAAAGGGAATATTATAATTTTTTAGTACTGAATAATCATAAATCCATAAAAACACAGCACTTTAGAATAAAAAAAGTTTAAAATTTTTTTTTTTTTAACCCGTTAAATGCATTATTTTTTTTTGGAAAAAAAGACCTTAGATCACAATTTATGCTATAACTTTGGAATGGAAAGCGATAAATTAATGAATAAAATTGCAAATTAAAGCATACTTCATGTGCTACTAAAAAAATAAAATTATAAATTTATTATATGTATTTATATTAGTATAAATTTAATTTAAAATCCAATTTTTGTTTTACACAAAATTTTATAATTGTACAAATTTTTTTAAAAAAGTCACAAAAGAGAATATTATAATTTTTTCGTAATGAATAATCATAAATACATAAAGACACAGCATTTAAAATAAAAAAAAAATATTTAACACGTTAAGCGCATTATTGTTTTTTTGGAAAAAAAAGACCTTAGTTCACAATTTATGCTGTAACTTTGGAATGGAAAGTGATAAATTAATGAATTAAATTGGAATTAAAAGCATACTTAATATGCTATTAAAAAATTCAAAAACATAAATTTATTATATGTATTTACATTAGCATAAATTTAATTTAAAATCTAATTTTTGTTTTTCACAAAATTTTATAAATGTACAAATTTTTTAAAAAAAGCCACAAAAGACAATATCATAAATTTTTGTAATGAACAATCATAAATACATAAAAACACAACTTTAAAAAAAATGTAAGAAACAAATGTGTTACCTATTTTGTATCAGAATATGTCTTTTAGCAGGAGGAGTTCTTTCACTATAACTTAAATAAGTAAAAAACCTCAATAAAACCGCTGAAAGTTCATATTTTAAGAGCATTTAATGGAATTTACCCGATCTCGCCCTGATTTTTTTAAACTCAATCTATATATCGAAAAAACCCCAATAATGGAAAACTTTAAAAAAAAATCTTAAAAAATATTTTCAAAACCTTTATCTAAACATAAATTATTTACTTATGTTCTCAAATACCTGAAGTTGATGGTTCCATTTTAATATTTCTACTTTTAACAGATTTAACAAAAAATATAAGCTCTCGAAATATCACAATTTTCAATTTTAACCACAGCACGCAAAATTTGTAAAAATTATTTGACTTTGACCGCTCACTGCCAATAAAGTAAGTTACTCACAACTGTAATTTTAGTTTGTGATGTATTATTTAATGCACAATACCAAACATGACTGAAACAGATAAATACTACGTTTATACGTAGCCTATTCGCAAATAAAAATTATTTGCAATTAACTAACTCACTGTTTATATGTCACATTGGTTACGGAAAATTCTTGTTTTTATGAGATGCCGGATGGTAAAATTTAATTTTTTGGTAGCTCTTTTATTGAATAAAATATGATACATTTTTTATTTTTTAATTAATTTAATTTTTAATTAATCGCCACTTTTGGTACATTTCAACCCTCTGTGCTTCGTAGAGAAGATCTACCACCCCGCTAAGATGAGGTCCATTTATCTTTAAATGCTCTCGTCGGAGAGCAATTAGTTTTAATTTTATTTATAAGATTTAACAACTGTAAGGCCTAATGATATAGGCAGATTCAATAAATAAATATAAAGTTATAATAAAAAAAAAAAATATACTTGTATTAAAAACAAAAAAAATACGTGCAAGAGAACGAATTTTGATAACATACCAGAGAACGGTTACACAAATGACTAAAGTAGCCAGATATATTGAGCACTGCATCTGAAGTTGAAAACTTTGAAAAAAGCCAAAAGTGAAGTTTCAACCAATTCCCGCGAACTTACCAGAGCAGTTGAGAACAATTCTTGCGTGGTTTTCTATAAAAACCCTTCCCAGCTATAAAGACGGACCTCGACACCTTTTTGAACTAATCTAACTTACCAGATATTTACCAACAACTTAGAAGGTAATTGAAAGAAACAGTTCGACGAGCACTTATTGATTGTAATGTTAACAGATCCCCAACAACATATTCGTGAATTAGCTGTCCATCAAATTTTTAAAAGTAGATCCACAACGTCAAATAAATTACAGCTGTTTCAGATACCAAACATAAATTTTAATGCTACGTCATGACCTTTTGAAATGGGATGAATATATTACCGAATCTTCTGTTTATTGAAGAAAGAAAAACCGGAGGAACTGAGTTATTTCACCTCCCCTGTCATAATCATACGACAAAGAAAGCAGATCATCAAGCTGTGAGTAAAGCCACATCAACTTTGTGCAACAAAACAACAAGAGAAAGATTCATCAAAGCTCAGATAGAATCAATACCAAAATTTGATTTCAAAAATAATTTTGTCGTTAGATGAACACTTCATTATTATTGTTATTATCCTTTATTTCACTTCTGTAAAAATTAATTACAATTGATCTCTATTTATACAAATAAATACAGTTACCTCGAATAAACTTGCATATCATTGTCTTTTTAATTACATTTTTGAAAGATTCAATATGATACCGGAGGCAGAAAATTATTTCCGATTGCAGCCAAACTTAGTGACATGAAAATATTTATAATTTGGCACATTTATGCCACCGTGCCCATAAAAAACTTAAACAAAATTTTTCTTCATACACGGGTGACCCACCCTAATGGTCATACTAGGGCATATTGTAAACTCCCACCCGTTTGTGTGGTGTGTGGCGAATTGCATGATTCTACCCAATGTAATAAATCCAATAACGACTCAAATGTAAAAAATTGCAGCAAATGTGGCGGAAATCACATAGCAAATTATTTATCCCGTGCTATCAACGAACGTATTAGATAATCATTACCCCCAAATCTCGCAACCCACAAATAATAAAGGTTCATACGCTAGTGTTCTATGAACAACTCAAGCACAACTTGCAAATTAAAATAACCCTTATATTAACGTGGAATCTACAGACCAACCTCCCTCCTTTAATTTTAGTCGACTTGAAGCTACAGTAGTAAAATCGGTTAACAATTTCACCAACTCTATGAGCAACATGATGCAGGAAATGCTCACACAGCAAATTACGGAGGATACACAGTATATAAGAACATTAACACAGAGACCTAGTATTTATCCTGTGCAGTCAAAGAACCTAGTTAATACCCATTACCTCCAAATCTTGCAAACGATGAATAATAAAGATTCATATGCTAGTGTTCTAAGAACGAATCAAACTTTTGCTGAAAACCCAAAAATAGGAAAAGCAAATAACCCTAATATAAATGTGGAATTTGCAGACCAACATTCCACTTCTAATTTTAGTCGGGTGGAAGCTACAATAGAGACCCTAGTGAATTCGGTTGACAATTTTACAAACTCTATGAGTAATATGATGCAGGAAATGCTTAAAATGCAATCATTGTTATTACAAGCTATCCTAAATAAGCCATGAACTGTTTGAAAATATGTTTCTGGAATGCAAATGGCATACTAGATTTTTTAAATCACTAGGCCCCCGTTTCCTGACTGCTGGCGATTATAATGCTAAGCAAACATTCTGAGGATCGCGACTGATTACCCCTAAAGTTCGTGTTTTGTTTGATACAATATCTAAAATGGGTTTGAAAGTGCATCACAGTAAATTTGTGCATCACTGCCGCAGTTATATCAAGTTTTGTTGCTGATGCATTATCAGCTGTTGCAGATGCTTTGCTACTGCGCAACAACTGCACAGAGTTTGCTTTTTCGAACGTTCTGCAAAATTTTCGGCGTATTTATTCGTTTGTTATTTCAAAGTCCGGCTTAATTTTTTACAACACCTTTCCCCACAAGACCGACTTTTTTGTCTTCCTTCCTGGAACTCTGATTCCATGTCCAACCTGGTTCCTATTATTAATTTTTGAATATTAAACGCAACGAACGTACCCCTACTTACTGGCCCACTGACCCACGAAAAATACCGGATGTTATTGATTTTAGCGTGATGAAAAATATCCCTACAGAAATGATTCAAATTGAGGAACTATCTTCAGATCACACACCCACTATTGTTACTTTACTGAGCCCCCGAGAAATTGTATCCCCGACTGGTAATTTAGCGATTGCAGACACAAGAATAAATTGGCTCAAATATAAAAAATACCTCAGTACACAATGCTCGGATAACGTACTGCTAAGAACCCCAGTAAACTTCGATCACTACCAAAACCCCCCGACAAATCAGATATAATATATTTTATTCTGCTAATGTCGAACGGCTCTTAAATGAAAAAAGAAGAGTTCGAAGAGAGTGGCAATTGCACAGATCCCCCAACTCAAATCGAAGCTTAAAGATTGTATAAAAAGACTTAAAAAGCTCTTGGAATTTCGAAAAATGAAATCATTGAATAAATATTTAGAAAGCCTGGACGCAACCCCGCAATCGGATTACTCATTATGGCGAGCAACAAAAAGTCTTAAAAGACCCGTTATATGTAAGTCCCCCATGCGAAATTCAAGTGGTTGTTGGGCAAGAAATGATACTGAAAAAGGAATCTGTTTGTTAATCATTTAAAAAAAGTATTTACACCGAACACATCAAACGAAGCAATTGAGTTGCCACCTGTTGCACCCTATTTTGGAGCAGCCGTACCCCTACGTTTTGAGATTCGAGAGATCGAAAATGTTATTGTTGATTTAAATCCCAAGAAAGCGCCTGGTATGGACAAGATCAGCAACAAGATGCTTATGGAGCTACCCCGGATAGCAACAAAAATAATTCTTTTTATTTTTAATGCTATATTACGACTTGAATATTATCCTCCAGAATGGAAGGTTTCACTGGTTACCATGATACCCAAGCCGGGAAAAGATCACACAAAAGTAGAATCATACAGACCCATCAGCCTATTGTCTAATATATCAAAGCTATTTGAGAAGATACTTATGAACAAGTTGTACCCGATGTTAACTGAAAACAATTCTTTTCCGAATCATCAATTTGGATTAAGAAGAAAACACAGTACTATCAAACAAACCCATAGACTTGTAAATATGGTGAGAAAAGCGTTTGAAGAAAAGAAATACTGTTCTGCACTCTTCATCGACATCTCTCAAGCGTTTGATAAGGTATGGCATGCTGGATTAATATACAAATTGAGTCAAAATTTACCGGCAAACACACATAAGCTGTTGGAAAGCTATTTAACTGGTCGAATATTTAAGGTTAAAGAGGGAAACTTTTTAAGTACTGCACAACCCATTGAAGCTGGAGTCCCCCAAGGCAGTATCCTGGGACCTTTTTTATATTTGATGTATTCGTTCTGCAATTCTTATGAGAAGCAGGCGTGTTTTTTATTCGCTCCGCGATTTAAGTGGTTTCAGTGAAAATTTAAATAAAAAGGAAAAATTTAGCGATTGGACGCAAAAAAAAAAAATATTTCTCTAAGTGTTTAATATAAACAAACAAAAAAAAATATACAATATAACAAAAAAAAATAGAAATTTGTTTAAAAGTGCTTTGTTTATTTTCTTTTTTCAAATTTCGTTAAATTACTGTGAGCATATGAACTCTCATAATGAGAGTAGACTCAGTTTAAACGGTAGAAATGCCTACATATTTTTGAACGGGGAGGGTGAAAATAGAGGTGCTAACAAAAATATAAGAGATCCAGACTTTAACAAAAATTATTTAACCGCCAAACCGATTGAGAGAGCGCGCTCTTGTTCCCCCGTGATACAAATACATGAGAACAATATTGCACACATATCATCACCTAGTAATGCTTGTTTAGAACAAAGCATAAAAGAAAATAAAAAGTGTTCTGGTACAACAACAAATACTGCAGTAGATATAACAGAGTCGACAATGATAAATACACAAGCTTATGATAATCCACTAACAACACCTAGTGAGAGTTTTAATGTATTTAACACTGAAAATACCGTGATGGAAGATAATGGAACATCAAGTGGTGCTATACCTAAGGTTGGAAATCAGATAAGTAAAACTAAATCTCCAGTTCAAACAGGTATGCTTAGATATATAAGAATTAATAAGCGAAATTTAAGTCCCCAGAAAAGTCAGCCTTCTGAGAAGAAGCAAAAAATTACTGATAACCCCTTGAAAAGTAACCGTTTTGCTCTCTTGAGTGAGGAAGATTCTAATCGTCAAAAAAATGATGATAAATCCATCCGTAAACCGTTAAAACCACCACCAATATTCCTTCGTGAAACTAGCTCTAATAGCTTAGTGAAATCATTTATTGAACTCATTGGAAAAAATAATTTTCATATTGTTCCAATAAGAAAAGGAGGTGTGCAAGAGACGAAAATAGTTGTATACACTGAGGATTGTTATAGAAAAATTTCTCAACACCTAAATGACAGTAAGAAAAACTTTTATACATATCAACTTAAGAGTTGCAAGGGCTTGATAGTGGTCATAAAAGGTATAGAGTCCAGTGTAGATACAAACGAAATCAAGGAGGCCCTGGAAGAATTGGGCTATCAGACAAAGAATGTAGTCAATATCTTTAATAGAGACAAGGTTCCTCAGCCAATGTTTAGGGTTAAGTTAGAGCCTGATGATAGGAAAAAGATTAAGAGAGAGGCAAAAGCTGTTGAGAGGTATCTACATCTAGACCACTAAGCTCTGGAGTAGATTTTTCAAATGATAAAATAAATGCGGCTCATCCAGTATCACAGGAAAATGGCCAGGGAGCTACAATTAATGCTGGAGCCAGCTCATACGCCAGTATTTTAAAAAAGGGTTATCAAAAGCCAAAAGTCCCCCAAAATATGGGAGGGTTGGAAAACCTTATGCAAACACTTACTGAGAATATTTCCTCTCTTAATCAAAATATGACTAACTTCATGTCATCCATGCAAAACACAATACAAGAGCTTCTGAGAGCACAGAACCAAATGATTCAAATTCTATTAACAAGAAAATGAATTTTTTGAAGATATGTTTCTGGAATGCAAATGGTTTAAACCAGCACAAATCGGAAATTTCCCATTTTATGTTAAATAAAAGCATCGATGTGATGTTAATTTCGGAGACACATCTTACAAATAGATATAACTTTAATATATCAGGATACTCATTTTATTACACAAACCATCCGGATGGTAAGGCACATGGCGGTACCGGTATCATAATTAGAAACCGATTGAGACACTATGCCCTAGAAGCGTTTTCAAAGGATTATATGCAAACAACATCTATTCACCTTGAATACCCAGCTGGAGACCTAACTCTGAGCTCTATATATTGCCCACCACGTTTTTCGATGAGCAAGGAAAAATTTGAAGAATTCTTTATAACACTAGGAGATCGGTTTCTGGCATGTGGAGACTACAATGCCAAACATACATATTGGGGTTCGCGATTGGTAAATCCCAGAGGTAGACAGCTGTATAAAGCTCTAGTTGATCGCAAAAATTGCTTAGATTTTGTGTCTCCTGGACACCCAACTTATTGGCCAACTGATCCTAGAAAAATTCCTGATCTAATAGACTTCGCCATATGCAGAAATATTATTCGGAATGCAATATCCACAGAAATATCCTATGATCTATCTTCTGACCACTCTCCTGTAATTATTAATTATTGTGAGAGACCCAACACCCCAAGATTTCCTAAGGACTCTTTGTATTTTAAGACAAATTGGCTGAAATATAGGAAATATATCAGCAGTCATATCCACACAAATCCTAATTTACAGTGTGAGGAAGACATAGATAGGACCGTTAATGACTTCACGTCATTGATTGTTTCGGCTCTGGAACACTCTAGGTGCCAGATCCCTCCAAAAACTAATACGCCTATTTCAAGTTCGGATATTGAAAGACTTCTTCTCGAAAAGAGAAGACTCAGAAGAGAATGGCAACATAATAGATCACCTGCTGCAAAGCAGAGGCTGTCCGCAGCAGTACGAAAACTGAAAAGAGCCCTTCATTTAGAGGAGGATCGCATAAACGAAAAATATATTAAAAGTTTGACGAGTACAAAATACACAAATTTCTCTCTTTGGAAGGCAACGAGGAACATTAAGCCACCGGTAGAGGCACAAAGCGCTTTAAGAAAAGCTGACGGAACCTGGGCACGAAGTGCTATAGAAAAAGCCTCAGTATTTGCTGAACATTTAAGTGAAGTATTTCAACCCAACTCCACGGCAAATGAGTTTGAACTAGAAGAACTGCCAGCTTCAACAATGGCTAATGCAGCCCAATTCGATATTAGTCCTGAGGATGTTAATAGAGTAATTAAAAATAAATTAGACTTGAAAAAATCACCGGGATATGATTTAATAACGCCATCAATGATTAAGAACCTACCAAATGTGGCAATAATTGTGCTATCTATATTGTTTAATGCGATCTTGAAACTAGGAATTTATCCAAAAAATTGGAAAATTTCTCAAATAATAATGATACCTAAACCGGGTAAAGATTTAACCCTGTCATCTTCTTATAGACCTATTAGCCTACTCCCTTGTTTGTCGAAGTTATTCGAAAAAATATTCCAGGAAAAGATAATACCTTTTTTGAATGATGGAAACATTATCCCAGTACACCAATTTGGTTTCCGTGAACATCATGGCACCATTGAACAGGTCAATCGTTTAACTGGAGAGATTCGAAAATCTTTTGAATTAAAGAAATATTGTTCTGCCATCTTTTTAGACGTTGCTCAGGCTTTTGACAAGGTATGGCATAAGGGTCTAATACATAAAATCAAATGTTTACTACCACTATGTACTCATAAATTGCTGGAGTCTTATTTATCGAATAGACTTTTCAGAGTTAAGTACAATGATTATGTGACGAGAGAATGCAAGATTGGAGCTGGCGTTCCACAGGGAAGTGTACTAGGACCTACGCTATATTTGATTTACACCTCCGACCTCCCTACGTGCGATAAACTAACAATTTCAACATTTGCTGATGATACCGCCATTATTAGCTCAGACGAAACACTCATGGCATCTAGTCAACTACAGAATTACCTCGTACGTGTGGAGTCATGGTTGAAAAACTGGCGAATAAAGGTAAATGAGCTGAAAAGTAAACATGTTACGTTCGCTCTAAGGAGAGGAAATTGCCCACCTGTCACACTCAACAACGTTAATATACCGCAGTCTGATTATGTCACCTACCTTGGTATTCATCTAGATAGACGGCTTACTTGGAGCCGACACATAGAAACCAAGAGACTTCACATGAAGTTAAAAGCCTCTAGCTTTCATTGGTTAATCAGTGACCAATCAAAATTAAGCCTTGAATATAAAGTCATCCTGTATAAGACCGTTTTAAAACCAATTTGGATATATGGAATTCAATTATGGGGAATGGCTAGCAACACCAGTATTGATCTTATACAGAGGGCCCAATCTAAAATTCTTAGGACCATGACGGGAGCACCATGGTACATAAGAAATGAAAACATCCACAGAGACTTAGAAGTGACATTGGTAAAGGAAGAGTTCGAGAAAGTCCGTGAGAAATATATTGTGAAGCTGCGAAACCATCCCAATACGCTTGCAAGACAACTTGTGCAGACCCAAACCCGATCCAGGCTCCGTAGAGCAGATCTACCACCCCGCTAAGATGAGTGACAGTTTACCATAATGGCTCTCTTGCTGAAGAGCAAATAGTTTTAATTTTAGTTATAAGATTTGAATACTTATTGTAAGGTCAAAATAGACAGATTCAATAAATCAATAAAACGTTAAAAAAAAAAAAAAAATGTTCTTTAACTGAATATTCGAATACAGCGTTGCCAACTTACGATCAAATCAACCGAAAGCTTTTATTTAACAATGCCCACAGACATGTTACAGTCTGCCATTACAGGCATAGATTCACTTCTCCCATAGGCGGCTAGTCGTTCTAGATGTACGACCTTCATTCCCGATATCAGTCTTCCACATTTCCGTATTCTATAAACCATGTCGTCTAATTTCTTAACTGCCCTATGTGGTCCTTTGCAGTGATTCCTTAATTTGGATGACAAACCCTTATTACGTTGTGAGCTATATCTGGTTTTCATTTGGCCATTTGTCATTTTAATTTGACCCCGATCGAGTTCATGCATTTCTTTTTCTGCTGAAGCACCTTCACCCATCTTGGAACCCGGCCTGATGATCTTTTCTCTGCGGGACAGACCAAGCAATCCAACAGGAACCATTCCGCCGTTGCACTGTTCAACGGGGGCCTCCATTGTTACATAGCCACTTTTCACTTCTGCTGGTTCCAACACCAACAAACCATTGTCTATACCAAATCCTCTGCCTCAGTGCTAGCTCTTTTTAAAGGTGGCTCCTGTAATGCTTGATGATTCGCCAGCTGGTTATTTCTTGATGGTGAAACATATCTGGTTCGCTTTCTTGGTGCTCTACAGATTCGCTGAATATGACCAATTTTACCACAGTTATAACATTTAATTTTGGTTTTACATTGCTTCTCAGTTAAAGCCTCTACAACTGCCTCTTCTTGACATTGAACATTATTCAAGTCCGACACCTTTTTATCAATGCCATCCACTCTGTTGTTAATAATATCAGACACTTTCTGAATTTTCTTATCTGTGGCTCCAGAAGATTCTTGAAGTTCTGTTAGAAGTTTATCGTGGTTTACTCTGAAAGTTTCTTTAACTTCAGCTAACAGCTTCTCGTTGTTTACTCGAAATTCAGCTAGAAGCTTCTCGTTATTTACTTTAAAAATTTCTCGAACTTCTTTAAATTGTGCCATCATAGCAGCAAACATTGTGCTTAAATCCATGCTGCTCGTTGTTGAACGTGTAGAAACATCCATTTCTTCCTTATACTCGAATTCGTAAGCATCGATGTCAATATCACGCCGCTTGAATTCGTCTATCAGCCTCTTCTGCAATTCTGCCTTATTACCTGCTGTTGGTAGCGCCAACTTACTCAATTCTTTCTTGAGTTGTTCAACTTCTAGTTCCTCAAACTTCATGCTTATTATTTTGCAATCCCACTTCTGACACCAATTGTTACGTTTTAACCTTTTCAAAAAGCTGGTTTATTTCCTTTAAATAAACCGGATACTTTTGATTGCAAATAAAAGCCGTTTAGTAGTTTGAATATTGTAACAACTCTTTATTTCTTTAAAATGTACAACAACAACAGAATTAAATAGCCACTCAATGTTTTTTATACACGTTTATAAATTCTCAGAATTACAGACACAATTTATAATGTACACGAATTTACTTGAAAAACACAACACACTTTAAGGCACTCAGATGAAGTTTATTCTGATAAACTCTCTCACGACTGCAACCTCTGCCACTATTTATAACACTGCATTACCATCTAGAAAGCTCTTTAACTGTCAAAGTTCGAATATTCTAGATCATACGCCATCTGTGGTGTACTTTCTACAATGTTCTTTAACTGAATATTCGAATACAGCGTTGCCAACTTACGATCAAATCAACCGAAAGCTTTTATTTAACAATGCCCACAGACATGTTACAGTCTGCCATTACAGCACTGTTATTTGAAAGCATTATGCTACTTTTAAATCAGCCCTTAAAATCGTTATATTTGAATTCAAGTACAATTTCGTAACAATATTTATAAAAACTTGAAGTTCACCCAAACCCGCTGGCCCGCAACATATTAGATAACCGTGGCCACACTCGATTAAGAAGGAGGGACACAGCAGACCTAATCTAGAAGGAAGAATGCCAATTTAACCAAAACAACCATGAATACAAAATTTTTTCGTCCGGCACTGGCTGGACTAATTAAATAATAATATTAGATATAAGATTTGAACCACTTATTGTTAGTTCATTAAATAATGAAGATACAATAAATAAATGATAAAAAAAAATTGAGGAGTTATTATAAGCACATAACAACACAGCATTTTAGAAAAAAAAGGTTAAAAAAATAAATTTTTTAACCCTTTAAGCGCATTATTGTTTTTTGGAAAAAAATTACTTTTTTTCACAATTTATGCTGTAACTTTCGAAATTAAAGCATACTTAATGTGCTATTAAAAAATTCAAAATTTATGTATGTATTTATATTAGTATAAATTTAATTTAAAATCCAATTTTTGTTTTACACAAAATTGTATAAATTTACAAATTTTTTCAAAAAAGTCATAAAAGGGAATATTATAATTTTTTAGTACTGAATAATCATAAATCCATAAAAACACAGCACTTTAGAATAAAAAAAGTTTAAAATTTTTTTTTTTTTAACCCGTTAAATGCATTATTTTTTTTTGGAAAAAAAGACCTTAGATCACAATTTATGCTATAACTTTGGAATGGAAAGCGATAAATTAATGAATAAAATTGCAAATTAAAGCATACTTCATGTGCTACTAAAAAAATAAAATTATAAATTTATTATATGTATTTATATTAGTATAAATTTAATTTAAAATCCAATTTTTGTTTTACACAAAATTTTATAATTGTACAAATTTTTTTAAAAAAGTCACAAAAGAGAATATTATAATTTTTTCGTAATGAATAATCATAAATACATAAAGACACAGCATTTAAAATAAAAAAAAAAAAATTTAACACGTTAAGCGCATTATTGTTTTTTTGGAAAAAAAAGACCTTAGTTCACAATTTATGCTGTAACTTTGGAATGGAAAGCGATAAATTAATGAATTAAATTGGAATTAAAAGCATACTTAATATGCTATTAAAAAATTCAAAAACATAAATTTATTATATGTATTTACATTAGCATAAATTTAATTTAAAATCTAATTTTTGTTTTTCACAAAATTTTATAAATGTACAAATTTTTTAAAAAAAGCCACAAAAGACAATATCATAAATTTTTGTAATGAACAATCATAAATACATAAAAACACAACTTTAAAAAAAATGTAAGAAACAAATGTTTTACCTATTTTGTATCAGAATATGTCTTTTAGCAGGAGGAGTTCTTTCACTATAACTTAAATAAGTAAAAAACCTCAATAAAACCGCTGAAAGTTCATATTTTAAGAGCATTTAATGGAATTTACCCGATCTCGCCCTGATTTTTTTAAACTCAATCTATATATCGAAAAAACCCCAATAATGGAAAACTTTAAAAAAAAATCTTAAAAAATATTTTCAAAACCTTTATCTAAACATAAATTATTTACTTATGTTCTCAAATACCTGAAGTTGATGGTTCCATTTTAATATTTCTACTTTTAACAGATTTAACAAAAAATATAAGCTCTCGAAATATCACAATTTTCAATTTTAACCACAGCACGCAAAATTTGTAAAAATTATTTGACTTTGACCGCTCACTGCCAATAAAGTAAGTTACTCACAACTGTAATTTTAGTTTGTGATGTATTATTTAATGCACAATACCAAACATGACTGAAACAGATAAATACTACGTTTATACGTAGCCTATTCGCAAATAAAAATTATTTGCAATTAACTAACTCACTGTTTATATGTCACATTGGTTACGGAAAATTCTTGTTTTTATGAGATGCCGGATGGTAAAATTTAATTTTTTGGTAGCTCTTTTATTGAATAAAATATGATACATTTTTTATTTTTTTAAATGTAAAAATTATAGAATCAAAAATTCTTGTCCGTCTTGCAATCCAAGTAATTCAAAAACGCAATGAAATATTTAAAAATCGTCTTAATAAACTAAAAGCGTTAAAACATATGGCAATGCTTAAAATCTTATTTGCAAATAGTGTCGTTAATCAGGAATTGTTTTCGTGAGTTAGCTATTCGCAAATAAAAAATTAATTCACTGTTTATGCGGCATTTTTTTCTAATTGCAATATTTTTATTTGCGAATAAGCCGTGCGTATAAACGTAGTAAAAGTTCAGCTTTTGAATTAATCGCCACTTTTGGTACATTTCAACCCTCTGTGCTTCGTAGAGAAGATCTACCACCCCGCTAAGATGAGGTCCATTTATCTTTAAATGCTCTCGTCGGAGAGCAATTAGTTTTAATTTTATTTATAAGATTTAACAACTGTAAGGCCTAATGATATAGGCAGATTCAATAAATAAATATAAAGTTATAATAAAAAAAAAAAATATACTTGTATTAAAAACAAAAAAAATACGTGCAAGAGAACGAATTTTGATAACATACCAGAGAACGGTTACACAAATGACTAAAGTAGCCAGATATATTGAGCACTGCATCTGAAGAAGTTGAAAACTTTGAAAAAAGCCAAAAGTGAAGTTTCAACCAATTCCCGCGAACTTACCAGAGCAGTTGAGAACAATTCTTGCGTGGTTTTCTATAAAAACCCTTCCCAGCTATAAAGACGGACCTCGACACCTTTTTGAACTAATCTAACTTACCAGATATTTACCAACAACTTAGAAGGTAATTGAAAGAAACAGTTCGACGAGCACTTATTGATTGTAATGTTAACAGAGTGAATTAGCTGTCCATCAAATTTTTAAAAGTAGATCCACAACGTCAAATAAATTACAGCTGTTTCAGATACCAAACATAAATTTTAATGCTACGTCATGACCTTTTGAAATGGGATGAATATATTACCGAATCTTCTGTTTATTGAAGAAAGAAAAACCGGAGGAACTGAGTTATTTCACCTCCCCTGTCATAATCATACGACAAAGAAAGCAGATCATCAAGCTGTGAGTAAAGCCACATCAACTTTGTGCAACAAAACAACAAGAGAAAGATTCATCAAAGCTCAGATAGAATCAATACCAAAATTTGATTTCAAAAATAATTTTGTCGTTAGATGAACACTTCATTATTATTGTTATTATCCTTTATTTCACTTCTGTAAAAATTAATTACAATTGATCTCTATTTATACAAATAAATACAGTTACCTCGAATAAACTTGCATATCATTGTCTTTTTAATTACATTTTTGAAAGATTCAATATGATACCGGAGGCAGAAAATTATTTCCGATTGCAGCCAAACTTAGTGACATGAAAATATTTATAATTTGGCACATTTATGCCACCGTGCCCATAAAAAACTTAAACAAAATTTTTCTTCATACACGGGTGACCCACCCTAATGGTCATACTAGGGCATATTGTAAACTCCCACCCGTTTGTGTGGTGTGTGGCGAATTGCATGATTCTACCCAATGTAATAAATCCAATAACGACTCAAATGTAAAAAATTGCAGCAAATGTGGCGGAAATCACATAGCAAATTATTTATCCCGTGCTATCAACGAACGTATTAGATAATCATTACCCCCAAATCTCGCAACCCACAAATAATAAAGGTTCATACGCTAGTGTTCTATGAACAACTCAAGCACAACTTGCAAATTAAAATAACCCTTATATTAACGTGGAATCTACAGACCAACCTCCCTCCTTTAATTTTAGTCGACTTGAAGCTACAGTAGTAAAATCGGTTAACAATTTCACCAACTCTATGAGCAACATGATGCAGGAAATGCTCACACAGCAAATTACGGAGGATACACAGTATATAAGAACATTAACACAGAGACCTAGTATTTATCCTGTGCAGTCAAAGAACCTAGTTAATACCCATTACCTCCAAATCTTGCAAACGATGAATAATAAAGATTCATATGCTAGTGTTCTAAGAACGAATCAAACTTTTGCTGAAAACCCAAAAATAGGAAAAGCAAATAACCCTAATATAAATGTGGAATTTGCAGACCAACATTCCACTTCTAATTTTAGTCGGGTGGAAGCTACAATAGAGACCCTAGTGAATTCGGTTGACAATTTTACAAACTCTATGAGTAATATGATGCAGGAAATGCTTAAAATGCAATCATTGTTATTACAAGCTATCCTAAATAAGCCATGAACTGTTTGAAAATATGTTTCTGGAATGCAAATGGCATACTAGATTTTTTAAATCACTAGGCCCCCGTTTCCTGACTGCTGGCGATTATAATGCTAAGCAAACATTCTGAGGATCGCGACTGATTACCCCTAAAGTTCGTGTTTTGTTTGATACAATATCTAAAATGGGTTTGAAAGTGCATCACAGTAAATTTGTGCATCACTGCCGCAGTTATATCAAGTTTTGTTGCTGATGCATTATCAGCTGTTGCAGATGCTTTGCTACTGCGCAACAACTGCACAGAGTTTGCTTTTTCGAACGTTCTGCAAAATTTTCGGCGTATTTATTCGTTTGTTATTTCAAAGTCCGGCTTAATTTTTTACAACACCTTTCCCCACAAGACCGACTTTTTTGTCTTCCTTCCTGGAACTCTGATTCCATGTCCAACCTGGTTCCTATTATTAATTTTTGAATATTAAACGCAACGAACGTACCCCTACTTACTGGCCCACTTACCCACGAAAAATACCGGATGTTATTGATTTTAGCGTGATGAAAAATATCCCTACAGAAATGATTCAAATTGAGGAACTATCTTCAGATCACACACCCACTATTGTTACTTTACTGAGCCCCCGAGAAATTGTATCCCCGACTGGTAATTTAGCGATTGCAGACACAAGAATAAATTGGCTCAAATATAAAAAATACCTCAGTACACAATGCTCGGATAACGTACTGCTAAGAACCCCAGAAAACTTCGATCACTACCAAAACCCCCCGACAAATCAGATATAATATATTTTATTCTGCTAATGTCGAACGGCTCTTAAATGAAAAAAGAAGAGTTCGAAGAGAGTGGCAATTGCACAGATCCCCCAACTCAAATCGAAGCTTAAAGATTGTATAAAAAGACTTAAAATGCTCTTGGAATTTCGAAAAATGGAATCATTGAATAAATATTTAGAAAGCCTGGACGTAACCCCGAAATCGGATTACTGATTATGGCGAGCAACAAAAAGTCTTAAAAGACCTGTCATATGTATGCCCCCCTTGCGAAATTCAAGTGGTGGTTGATTTAAATATTGATGATTTAAACTCCAAGAAAGCACCTTGTAGTGACAAAATCAGTAACATGATGCTTATGAAGCTACTCCGGATAGAAATGAAAATAATTATTTTTAATTTACGCCTTGAATATTATCCTCCAGAATAGAAGGTTTCACTGGTTACCATGATACCTAATCCGGGAAAAAATCACACAAAAGTTGAATCTTACAGACCAATAAGCCTATTGTCTAATAAATTAAAGCTATTTGAGAAGATACTTATGAACAAGTTGTACCCGATGTTAACTGAAAACATTTGTATTCCGAATCATCAATTTGCTTTTCGAAGAAAACACAGTACTATCGAACAAACCCATAAACCCTTGTAAGAAAAGAGTTTGAGGAAAATAAATATTGTTCCGCTCTCTTTATCGATATTTCTCAAGCGTTTGATAAAGTATGGCATGGTGGTTTAATATACAAACTGAGTCAAAATACAGTCTCCGAAATAATGATAGGTTCAACAAATTTTTCTCATTTTTTTCTAAGTGATACCGAGTTTTATCACAGTTTTTGTGTCAGTGTATTTATATGTCAAATTTTTAAATATCCCGTTAAAATTTTTCGTTTATTTTTTTGCTACAATAAAGAAACAAAGATTTTACCGTTTTCAAAGCAAAATTGGAGCGAAATAAATATAAGTTCACAGATTATTCCAGAGTTGTCTTTGTTGGAGTACGGATAACATTGCAAGTGTTTGTTGTTTTTGAAGCTTTAACACAAATTTTAATAGATTCCAAGTGTAAAAAACTTAATATTTTTATGTTTTAACGATTTTTTTGGAAATGGGTCGTGCAAAGTCTTTATCTGCAGAAGAACGTGGAAAAATATTGGCTTTTAAAGAACAAAAGCTTTCAAATCGCCAAATTGCTCAAAATATTGGAAGATCTGTTAATGTTGTAAACAATTTTTTTAAGTTAAAGGACATTTATGGCAAAAAGGAAAGTCCTGGCCCAGAACCGAAACTGACTCAACGACAAAAATCGATGATGATCGATGTTATTCCCCATCAAATCTTCTCCATATTCAATCAAAGAAATTTCTAACATTTCAATGTAATTTTCAGAGGTCATCCTTGTTGAAATCCATGCCAAAGGAAGCCTACCCTTAATGGAAAATACTCCCCAAATCATTAAATAACCTCCACCGAAATTTCTACTCATCCGAATCTCTTTTTCCTTTTGCAAATCATACCAGTAATATTGGAAACCATCTGGACTATCCAAATTAAACATTTTTTCATCACTAAATAGTACTCTTTCCCATTTATCTCCAAAATCCATATGATTTTTTGCCCATAAAAGTCGTTTTTTTTTGTTCTTTTGAAAGTGCCCACCGTGCCATTCTCTTTGTGTATTGAAACCGTTTTGAGTTAGGAAAACTTGCTGAACTCTTCTGGTAGACACTGAAAGATTCAGACGGGATTTTATTTCTGAAGCAAACAAGTTTTCCCTTGTTACCATTCGCAATATCATCGATTTTTGTCGTTGATTCAGTTTCGGTTCTGGGCCAGGACTTTTCTTTTTGCCATAAATGTCCTTTAATTTTAAAAAATTGTTTACAACATTAACAGATCTTGCAATATTTTAAGTAATTTGGCGATTTGAAAGCTGTTGTTCTTTAAAAGCCAATAATTTTCCACGTTGTATACCCGAAAACACACATAAGCTATTGAAAGCTATTTAACTGGTCGAACATTTAAGGTTAAAGAAGGAGACTTTTAAGTAGTCCCCAATCCAGCTGGAGTCCCCCAAGGCAGTATCCTGGGACCCTTTTTATATTTGATATATTCGTCTGATATGCCAACTAACAATAGCACTCATATATCCACATTTGCTGATGATACTGCTATTCTAAGCTATTCTACAAGATCACATATTTGAATTAGAAAAATGGTTAAAACAATGGAAAGTTAAAGTCAACGAGCAAAAATGTACATATATAACATTTACATTGCGTAGACAATCATGCCACCCTATTCATAATAATAACCAAATAATAATTCAACAATCGGAAGTTAAATACCTCGGAATACATGTCGATAGTCGCCTTACATGGAAAAGTCATATAGACGCAAAGTTGACTCATATGAAATTGAAATCAATTCAAATTAATTGGCTTATTGTCAGAAACTCTACGCTTAGTTTAGATTGTAAACTTCTACTTTATAACATGATCATAAAACAGATATGGTGTTATGGTATACAGCTTTGTAGGCCGTGCCCCGTCAAATGTAGAAAAGATCCAAAGTCGCCAAAACAAGTTTCTAAGAATGATCACAATTGCCCCTTGGTATATCAAAAACGCGAATATACACAAAGATCTAAACGTGCCCCTTGTAAAAACTGAGATCACGAAAAATGTAGAAAAATATTTTAAAAAAACTTGAAATTCGCCCAAACCCAACATATTAGATAACCGTGGCCACGCTCTATTAAGAAGGAGGGACACAGCAGACCTAATCCAAAGACTAGAAGGAAGAATGACAATTTAATAAAAGCTAAATGAATAAACAATTTTTCCTCCGGCACTGGCTGAACTAATTAAATTATAATTATTAGATATAAGATTTGAAATACTTGTTGTTAGTTCATTAAGTAATGAAGATTCAATAAATAAAAAAATAAAAATTTAAAAAAAGTATAAAGCGGTTATAGTTATTTTGCAGGTATATTCATATATACATGCCGAAATATCAAACAAAGTCTGGGTTTCACACAGGAACTTTTCCAACTTTTCTTTAGGAATTTTCGGGTGAGACTTTAAAAGATTTGTACATTTTAAATGATATTGTTACGTCTTAACCTTTTCAAAACGTTGGTTTATTTCCTTTAAATAAACCGGATACTTTTGATTGCAAATAAAAGCCGTTTAGTAGTTTAAAAATTGTAACAACTCTTTATTTATTTATTTAAAATGTACAACAACAGAATTATATAGTCGCTTAGTGTTTTTTATACATGTTTATAAATTCGCAGAAATACAGACACACTTTATAAAGTACAAGAATTCACTGGAAAATACAGCACACTTTAAGGCACTCAGTTGATGTTTATTCGAATAGCGTCTCTGATAAACTCTGCCATCTGCACTCTAGAATGTTCTTTAACTGTCAAAGCTCGTATATTCGAAGCCTAGAGCTTTCGAATACACACGCCATCTCTGGTGAACTTTCTACAATGTTCTTCAACTGTCAAAGCTCGTATATATACGACTCGAATATACGAGTCGCAGCAAACATTCAGCGTTGCCATACCTACGATCAATGATCAACTCAAAGCTTTTATTCAATGTTAATATTGCCCACAGATATGTTACAGTTTGAGAGGCACTGCTGTTTGAAAGCATTCTGCAACTTTAAATCAGTGTTACGAAATCGTTATATTTGAATTCAAGTACAATTTCGTAACAATATATTAGTAGCATTACCTATAGGTAATGTATAGATTCGTTTAACGGATACAGTATGTATTGACGATTTCTCCCATATAGCTATATTTCTATAGCTTATATATCTTTATATGTTGGCTCCTGTTTATTTAAGGCTAGAAAATAGATTAAACTTAGAAAATTTCATCAGATCTACACAGGTTGGCAGTACATTATTTTTCAAATAAGGGACACTTTCAACTATCCCTAGTACGCCCCATTTTTCAGATTATGAAAAAAAAAATATGTACATTAGAGTGTCCCAAACATTTTTTTTTGGAATTTTGGAACGCATACCCTCTATTTTTTTATATGGGGCATTTCATGTCAAGTGAACCAACTTTTGAAATCGATGTCTTCCGATCGGGATGAAATTTGCACCAAGGTTTGTTCTATTAGATAGTAACACAATTTTTCAACAAGACCGATCGAGATCTCTCTGAGTTAGAGGGGTGCCCCGATAGACCAGTCGATAGTGTGCTGGACTATTAATCTGAGGGTTTGGACCCTTTTTTAAATTTTTTTTTAGCTCAACCAAAAGCAGAGATATTTTCCTTGAAGACCCTTTTGGTGGCTTAGTGGGTTGCGAGTGGGATATCTATCAAAATTAATAAATAAACTCAAGACATACAATTTTTTACTTTTTTTTGGCAAAATCTAATTTTTTTTCAAAATGGGCCCTTTTTAAAAAATTTTTTTTTGTCCAAAGGAAAGCTTACGTCCATTCCTTTTTGTAACTCAAGAAATACAATTTTTGATTATTTTTAAAAAAATCTAAATTTTTTGGAAAAATCTAAATTTTTTCCAATATGGGCCCGTTTTTTTAAATTTTTTTTGCTTAAAGAAAGCTTAGCTCTTTTCCTTTAAGTCCTATTTGGTCGCTTAGTGGGATGTGAGTGGAATAAATATCAAAATAAATGTTTTGTAACTCAAGATATACAATTTTTATTTTTTTTTTTTGGCAAAATCAAAAACTTTTTTTTAATTTTTTTTAATTTTTTTTTGCTATAAGGGTCTATTCCTTTAAGATGGTTTTGGTCGCTTAGTGGGATGCGAGTGGGATATATATCAAAAATAATGTTTTGTAACTCAAGACACAATTTTTGTGTTAAAACATTTATTTTGATAGATATCCCACTCAAATCCCAAAAATATCTTAAAGGAATGGAACTAATCTCTCTTTTCAGAAAAAAAAAATTTTTTAAAAAAGGCACATATTGGAAAAATCTTCGATTTTTCAAAAAAAATTCATAAATGGTATTTCTTGAGTTACAAAATCTTTATTTTGATAGATATCTCACTCGCATCCCACTTAGGGAGTACGCTTTCCTTTGGACAAAAAAAATTTATAAAAAAATTAGATTTTGCCAAAATAAAAGTTAAAAATTGTATGTTTTGAGTTACAAAATATTTATTTTGATAGATATCCAATTCTCATCCCACTAAGCGACCAATTAGGTCTTCAAGGAAAATATATAAGCTTTATTTGAAAAAGTCAAAAATGTTTTTGATTTCGGAAAAAAAATATTAAAATTTTTTTATTTTTTTTTTAAATATTTTTTTGTTCGAAAGAATGAAGAAAGAGCTATCTAAACTATTTGGAACACCTTTAGCTAAGAACAATAAGTTAATAAGTTACAAGGATAAGAAAAAACCCTTCTTGGTCAGAAAAAACCCCCTCTAACTCAGAGAGTTCTCGATCGATCTTGTTGAAAAATTGTGTCTGAGTTACCATCCAATAGAACTAAGCTTGGTGCAAATTTCATCCCGATCGGAAGATGAAATAGTTGGTTCACTTGACATGAAATGCCCCATATATAAAACTAAAACTTTGTCTTTCTATCATGATTGCAACCCGTGCCGACTTGCGATTTAGTTTTTCGGTGCATTTACAAGGGGAAAAAATGCATTTTTTTTTGTTTTTGTAAAAATTTTGCCATTAAATAATTACTTTTGCAATTTAATTTAAAAGAAGTGCTATTATGGGTCAATTTTAACTTTTCTGCTGTTTTTTAAATACTAGACTTTGTGTTATATTTTTCTTAAGTTTAATCAAAATCGGCCCAAAAATATATGACATTTCGCTATTTTTCCATGAGAAATTCCAAATATTGAAAAACTTGACCTTTGACCTTCTCGATTTAAGGGTTCCGATTTTAGTAAAACTTTCATAGGTTTTACTGAATAGGTTTTACTTAAAGTTTATAACTGTAAGGAAATTCTGCTCATTCGCCAAAATATGGCCAAAATTTTAGTGTTTCTCGAAAATCGCAAAATTTAAATCGCAGGTACGGAAAAACTGTTGGAGGTATTGTCATACTTTTTTCACATTTTTATTCCCTACTATGTTCTCAATCCCAATGTGATGATTAAAAATTTCTGAAATTTGTTTAACAAAATTTTTAAAAATTTGAAAATGGAGTTTTGAAACTGCCGATAAAAAAATAACTGAAACAAGTAAGAAAGTATGGTCGGTCAAGCCCGACCATATAATACCCTACACTAAGTAAAAGAGCAAAAAAATTTTTCTTTTAAAATTTCAATAATTTGTATTTTTGAGTGATTTTCGGAAGTGGGGTTATATGGGGGCTATGACCAATTATGGACCGATCACCATGAAATTAGGTCATGTGATTTATGTCTATATTAAAGTTAACTATGTTGAATTTTGTGTGTTTACCAACATTTTTAAGCGATTTATGCACGTTAAAGTGATTTTCGGAAGCGGGTCTATATGGGAGCTATGACTAATTATGGACCGATCGTAACAAAATTTGGTGACATGAATTTTGTGTATATAAAACTTATTTGGAGCGGAATTTGTGGAGATACATATATAAATTAAACATTTATGACCGATAAAGTCCAATTTCGGGAGGACATTCGTATGGGGGCTAGGCGAAATAGTGGACCGATTTCAGCCAGTTTCAATAGGCTTGGTCCTTGAGCCGAAAAAATAATATGTACCAAATTTGATCGAGATATCTTCAAAATTGCGACCTGTACTCTGCGCACAAGGTTTACATGGACAGCCAGCCAGCCAACCAGACGGACGGACGGACAAAAATTGTATTTTTATACCCTACACCACCATAGTGGGGAGGGTATTATGCGTTTGTGCAGATGTTTGTAACGCTCAAAAATATTAGTCTAACACCCACCTTAAAGTATACCGATCGACTTAGAATCACTTTCTGAGTCGATTAAGCGATGTCCGTCCGTCCGTCCGTCCGTCTGGTTGGCTGGCTGGCTGGCTGGCTGGCTGGCTGGCTGTCCATGTAAACCTTGTGCGCAGAGTACAGGTCGCAATTTTGAAGATATTTCGATCAAATTTGGTACATATTATTTTTTCGGCCCAAGGACCAAGCCTATTGAAACTGGCTGAAATCGGTCCATTATTTCACCTAGCCCCCACACAAATGTCCTCCCGAAATTGGACTTCATCGGTCATAAATGTTTAATTTATACATGTATCTCCACAAATTCCACTCCAAATAAGTTTTATATACACAAAATTCATGTCACCAAATTTTGTTACGATCGGTCCATAATTAGTCATAGCTCCCATATAGACCCGCTTCCGAAAATCACTTTAACGTGCATAAATCGCTTAAAAATGTTGGTAAACACACAAAATTCCACATAGTTAACTTTAATATAGACATAAATCACACGACCGACTTTCATGGTGATCGGTCCATAATTGGTCATAGCTCCCATATAAGGCCCACTTCCAAAAATCACTCAAAAATATAAATTATTGAAATTTTAAAAGAAAAATTTTTTTTGCTCTTTTACTTAGTGTAGGGTATTATATGGTCGGGCTTGACCGACCATACTTTCTTACTTGTTCCCCATGTAAATGCCTCAAAACTAACTCGCAAGTCGGCACGGGTTGCAATCATGATAGAAAGACAAAATTTCACATTTAACTATAGTTTTATATATATAAAAAAATAGAGGGTATGCGTTCCAAAATTTTTTTGGAACACTCTAATGTACATAGGTAATACTTAGTACTTTGTCTTATCTATCTCCGAGTTGTAAGAAACAAAGAAGTTGTACGGGCATTTCCCTATTTTAACATTTGTTTTATAAAAGAGCTGAATTTTATATTATCTTTCCTTTTAATGACTTGTTGACTGTATATCGCTACTTAACTTATTTTTCAATCGATTGATTATCTCGTAATCTATCGAAACTAGGGTCTTTTCATATTAAGTAATATGTAATTACATACAATTTTATATTGTTACCACTAAATAATATTATTTCGCATAAAAAAGTAGTATTAATGTAAAAAATTTACACTTTCTAAAAATTCAATCGAGATCCGGAGGCAGTAAAACTTAAAATTGCAACAATATTTTAGAAAACAAATTAACAACATTGGTCGAATTATTAACAATAGAATGGCAATAATGTATTTGATAACTAAACACAGCTATATTAAAAATTGTATAAATACATATATATTTACAATTTAGTCAATAAACGCTATTTATTCACGAAGTAATTCTTCTTATTAATAATAATGATTTACATAAATCATGTTAGTATAACTATAAGATTAGGTATTTAGTTAGGACAACAACCAACATTATACCAAAATCTATGTATAACAATAATTTGCCACTGGTATTCTTTATAACATCGCAAGGTATAGGATCAAATGTAAAGAGAAAAAAAGCCAATTAATAATTGTTATTGTATGCAAATAATGTTAATATTTGTATTATACATGAAAATATATATAAATTTAATAAATGCAACGAAATAAATTTATATACTTAATAACAACCAGAGCAACCAAAAATATGCAATATCATATTTTTTGCTGTGCGTCGATAAACATATGAGTTAATTATTTATCCGTTTCAGACATTTTGAAGAATTTTGGCATCGATTTGTTAGTGCATATTTTGCTTTTTACTGCATATTTTGCGTTTTATATCATATTTTTGCATATTCAACGCATAACTGCATATTTTTGCTGCATATTTTCATTTTTTTCATTATTTTGTTTTCTTAATATAATTTTATTGTTTGCATTGTAATTTTTCATTTATATATTTTAATATTTTGTTAAGGTCCAATGATAATTGGCATAATCTACTTAAAGAAAAAATTATAGTATCTATAATCGACTTATCTTCATCGAATTTTCGTTAACTTAAGGCAGCTTAGTTTCCATATATTTGAATTAAACAAATTTTTAGTAAAAAATATGTAAAAAATTAAAATTAAATTTCAAAATTGTATGTTAATAGGCCAACTTCTTAAAATTTTGGATACATTAAATAAACATAAGGTAGCTTGAGCCAGTTATGGTTGGGCATTAACAATTTACCACTAATATAAAACTAAACAACTATTCAACAAATGTTCAGAATATTAAGATTCATCGAAAACTTCGTGTTCAAAAATTGTAACGAAGATATTAAGAAATCATTAAAAACAATATACATGGATATCGATAGTCGAAACAATGGATGAGCAAGGATCAAACATAGAAATTGTCACGGCATTCTGAGTCCCAATGATAAAACTGCAACAAAATGTTTTTTTTTAATTACCGCAGTCTTAAATAGAACAAATCAATCCACTATTGTAAGGCTTTTTGATAATTCTATTTAAATTTTGGAAGACGAATTTATTTAGATGTTAATCTACATACACGATAAATGTTCCATTGAAATTTTTTAATAAAAAATTACACATGCTCTCCATAGAGTTTTTGAAACATAATTCAAATGTTAAAAAATTGGTTTTTACAGCTTTATGTAGAATAGAAACGTATTGAAAAATGTATATGGAACATCCTCTCTCTACTAATCCTATAAATATTATGCTACTAATTACTAAAAAATTTTGGAAAAAATGAGAAAAATCAATTAATTAAGATTAAGTAAACTCATAGTTATCTATTGCTAAATATAATAAAATTAATTGAACCAAACTATTTTCATGTAGTGCCCCAAGTCCAATTTTAATTTATGAGCTCAATAATTATTTTACTTCTCATATATTTATACCCTACACCACCATAGTGGGGAGGGTATTATGCGTTTGTGCAGATGTTTGTAACGCCCAAAAATATTAGTCTAACACCCACCTTAAAGTATACCGATCGACTTAGAATCACTTTCTGAGTCGATTAAGCGATGTCCGTCCGTCCGTCCATGTAAACCTTGTGCGCAGAGTACAGGTCGCAATTTTGAAAATATTTCGATGAAATTTGATACATATTATTTTTTCAGCTCAAGGACCAAGCCTATTGAAACTACTACTGAAATCGGTCCATTATTTCACCTAGCTCCCATACAAATGTCCTCCCGAAATTGGACTTTATCGGTCATAAATGCTTAATTTATATATGTATCTCCACAAATTCCGCTCCAAATAAGTTTTATATACACAAAATTCATGTCACTAAATTTTGTTACGATCGGTCCATAATTAGTCATAGCTCCCATATAGACCCGCTTCCGAAAATCACTTTAACGTGCATAAATCGCTTAAAAATGTTGGTAAACACACAAAATTCAACATAGTTAACTTTAATATAGACATAAATCACACGACCTAATTTCATCGGTCCATAATTGGTCATAGCCCCCATATAAGGCCCACTTCCGAAAATCACTCAAAAATATAAATTATTGAAATTTTAAAAGAAAACTTTTTTTTGCTCTTTTACTTAGTGTAGGGCATTATATGGTCGGGCTAGACCGACCATACTTTTTTACTTGTTTATTAATAAAACTTTGAAATCAAACAATAACCAACTATTTGTAAGTGCATATTTTTATATTTTAAGAGCATATTTTTCGTTTTTAAGTGTATATTTTATGCGCATAAAACACTTTTTTTAGAGCATATTTTTGGTTGCCCTGATAATAACACTGTGCTAGTTGAAAAAACTGTCAAGCGGGGCACCCGGTAGTTTGAACTAATTCGAGTACGCTGAAATCAGTGGTGCTAACCGTTTTTTAGGTTAGCTCGTATTTTCGAGATATACAGTTATTTCGAAATTGGAGGACGTTGCACAATATATATTCGCGTAACTCAAAAACTATTTAGTTTATTGAATAAAATGAAAAAACCTTTAAAAAATGCTTAAAATGTTTTTAATCTTCGCAGTCGTTTTAGAAATATAAATTTTTTTGGCAAACAAAAAATTATTTTTTAACAAAATTTCGAAATTTTTGTTTTCTTAAAACGGTATGAAAAATTGGAAAATGAAGCTATGCTGTTAATTTTTTCTAAGCATATATAAATAAAATTCCAAAGAAAATTCGGTGTCAATAGTTTATCAACTAGGGTTCTATAGCTGAAACAAAAAGTCGACTTTTCAATCTTTCGACTTTTTCCAATTTTTAAAAAGTTGACTTTTCGACTTTTGGTAATTTATGAAAAGTCGACTTTTTGAACTTTCGACTATTTAGTTAATCGACTTCCCGACTATTTTCGACTTTTTACCATTTCTTGTAAAAAATACATGGTTTCTACATTTATTGATGCGCCTTTTGTAATGTTTAGCAATAAAAATGAAATTTATCAAGGCGATAATAGTTAGAAGAATGTTGTACGAATTTTGTGTAGAAAAAAGCTTTACTTTATAAATATTTATTTATTATATACATACTAGGGTTCTATAGCTGAAACAAAAAGTCGACTTTTCGACCTTTCGACTTTTTCCGTTTTTTAAAAAGTCGACTTTTCGAACTTTCGACTTTTGGTAAATTATAAAAGTCGACTTTTCGAACTTTCAACTTTTTAGTTAAATCGACTTTTTTGACTTTTCGACTTTTTTAGACAATTTTCGACCTTTTTAGACTAGTTTCGACTTTCCGACTATTTTCGACATTTTTCAACTTTTTACCATTTCTTGTAACAAATACATAGGCCCATAATCATAGTCAAAAATAAAGTACATTTTAAGAGAATTAAACTCGACTTTACTTAAGAGTGGACTTTAGGTCTATCATAGACACGTTAAAGTATACTTCTGACGTTGAAGTCGACTCTAAATATAAAACTAGCTGAAGTTGTTTTTAACTCGTTTAACAACAGCATCAGGGCTGACTTCCAAAATGTATCAATGCAAAGTTTGTATGCAGTTCTCCTACGGTATTTTAATTATGTACATATTTAAACTTCCTAAACAATGCAACTATATACTTTGTTTACATTTACGATATGAAATGAAAATAATGCAAATTATCATTTTTTTGACTGAAAAATATATAAAAGTATTTATTTGGAGTTTATATTAAGTTTTTTTTATCCAAAAAAAATAATATTACTTCCATTTGTGAGTCGGCCATTTTCTATATTCATTTCTTTTTTATTTGTGTGCGTAAATAAAAATTGTCAAAGAAAGCATCAACCAAGGTCTATTAATAAGGTCTGTGCAACTCTACAACAATTCAAAAACAAAAAGAACAAGTAAGAGTGCTATATTCGGCTATGCCGAATCTTATATACCCTTCACCTTTGTTGTGGATGCATTATTATTTTTTATAATTAGTATATATGTATGTACATTGCCCACTTTCAGCGTACAGCATCCTAAATTTATCAAGAACACAAAAAACAACAACAACGCCAAACGAAACAGAACACCAAAAGAAAAAACAAAAACAAAATACGCAAGGCAATCAAACCAACACACATCCAAACATACGTTTAATTGTATAAAAAACAACAACAACGCCAAAAGAAACAAAACACAAAAAAAAACAAAATACGCAAAGCATGTACATTCAAACATACGATTTGTTGATTTTTTGTCAAAAAAACCAACATACAACCAAACAAAAGTGTAGTTGTATAAAAACAACAACAACGCCAAAAGAAACAAAACACAAAAAAAAAACAAAATACGCAAAGCTTGCACATCCAATCATACGTTTTGTTGTTTTTTTGTCAAAAAAACCAACACACAACCAAACAAACGTTTAGTTGTATAAAAAACAACAACAACGCCAAAAGAAACAAAACACAAAAAAAAAACAAAATACGCAAAGCTTGCACATCCAACCATACGTTTTGTTACTTTTTTGTCAAAGCATGCAATATATTGTGTTTTTTGATGAAATTTTCAGAGGTTGTCTCGGATTTTTGCTCACATCTCCGTTATTTATGGACGGATTTTGCTAATTTTAAATAGCAAAATTCTCGAAAGTATATCTGACAGAATTGTTGAAGATTTGGATCCCGGAGATATCTGGGGCCTTCAGAAAATTGATTTCAACAGACAGACAGACAGACAGACAGACAGACAGACGGACATGGCTTAATCGACTCCGCTATCTATAAGGATCCAGAATATATTTACTTTATAGGGTCGGAAATGAAAAATGTAGAAATTACAAACGGAATGACAAACTTATATATACCCTTCTCACGAAGCTGAAGGGTATAAAAACAGGCATTTTGTTTGTGTAAAACTATACTGAACTTGTCAAAAACATTACCAAAACAAACATACATAATATAATTTTATTTTCAACAACATACATTTATTTTTTTAGATATATGAAATTAAAGAACTATTGAAGAGCATTAACGCATTTTTTATTAATTTTTTTATGTTTTTAATTTATTTTTTCCGTTTTCAATTTGTTCACGACACTTTTTCTTATTTTTTATGTTTTTAATTTATTTTTTCAGTTTTCAATTTTGTCACGAAACGTTAGAAAAGTAAACAAATTTGAAAAAAATACAATGGCGCTCGAAAAATGTAAACAAATTTTGACAAACACAGTATGTAAACACAAAAGGACAAAAAATTATCAGCTGTTTAGTTGCACAGACCTTATTAATAGACCTTGGCATCAACTATAAAACCGATGCGTGATTGCTTTTTTACTGCGTTCAAAATACTCATTTTCGGCATTTTGAAACAGTATACACAGTAAGCATTTTGTATGCCGGCATTATGAAACAGTATACTTTGTTCAAATACAAAGCAACTAACATTTTGGAAGTCAGCCCAGCTGTTCTTCGCCGAGTAAAAAAGTTCGTCACAAAGTAAAAAATGTTTAAGTTACAAGATATTGGTAGAGATTTTGCAATTATTGAACAGTTATCAATAAAATTAGTACCAAAATATCGTAATTATGATATTAATCTTATCTTTTCCACTTTTCCACAACAAACAACTTTCTTTCTTTAGATGTCCCGGTTACTTTTATTGTTTACGTTTTTTGGATTTTTTTTTAATTTTGTATGTCAGCTGTTCAGCGTTGCCACTTGTCTGTTTTTTTGTTGTATATTGTATGAAAACATTTTCTACATTTGCGGTGGCACCCAGTTAAAGTCGGTTCAATTTAAAACATACTTTAATTTTGACTATGGTAGCAAATTAATAAAAGGCAGGTTTTTATTTTAAAGTTGTTTTTAAAAAGAACCGACTTTAGTGTTTGACTATGATTATGGGCCATAGTTTCTACGTTTATTGATGCGCCTTTTGTAATGTTTAGCAATAAAAATGAAATTTATCAAGGCGATAATAGTTAGAAGAATGTTGTGTAGAAAAAAGCTTTAATTTATAAACATTTATTTATTATTTATATTAGCATACACTACAAAAAATGCAAGTGTACCAAATTGCAATAGTTTTAGTATAATGTTGCAATTAAATATTTTTTTCAACAATCTAAAAAGTCGACTTTTATCGACTATTCGACTTTTATCGACTATTTTCGACTTTTATTGACTATTCGACTTTTTTTCGACTTTTATCGACTATTCGACTTTTGAGATAACATAATCGATTGTTCGACTTTTTTCCGACCAAAAAGTCGATTTCGACTTTTTCAGCAAAAAGTCGATTGTTCGAACAATCGACTTATAGAACCATAATACATACATATATTAGCATACACTGCAATTAAATTTTTTTTTAACAAACTAAATAGTCACTTTTATCGACTTTTATCATCTATTTTCGACTTTTGAATTAACGTAATCGATTGTTCGACTTCCGACCAAAAAGTATATTTTGACTTTTTTCAGGAAAAATTCGATTGTTCGAACAATCGACTATAGAACCCTAGTATCAACCCCGTATGTGTAAGTTAACAGTTACTACGTTTAGACGTAGCCTATTCGCAAATAAAAATTATTTGCAGTTAACTAACTCTCTGTTTATATGTAACTTTCGTTACGGAAAATTTTTATTTTTTTAAATGCAAAAATGAAAGAATTAAAAATTCTTGTTTGTCTTACAATTCAATTAATGCAAAAACGCAATGAAATATTTAAAAAGCGAAAGAAAAACTAAAAACGTTAAAAAATATGGCAATGTTTAAAATCTTATTTGCAAATAGTGTTGTTAATCAGGAATTGTTTTCGTGAGTTAGCTATTTGCAAATAAAAAAATAATTCACTGTTTATTATAAAATAAACCAAATTTTTTTTTTCTCTGAAAAATTATATAAATAATTTCATATTTTTTTGTGAGGGATTCTTCCCATATTTAAAAATTATCTTTTGAAGTATGTCCGCAGCTATTATTAAAATAAAATATATTGTATTTCATAATTAATTGAAAATATTTAATGAAAAACTTCATTGCTTTTGGTGCGTGAACTTTTTTAACAACCGCGAAAAAATAATACCGTGGTTTTTCATATTTTTTAATGCTCTATTCGACAATGCTATGCCAATTTGCATATTTGCAAAAAATGTCAATAGTTATTCCCTAATGTACATGCCTGGGAGATGCAACGTCAGCATTCTCCCATCGAATGCCAGACGTAATGCGATGCTTGCGGGTTTTGTTAGTTTTTAGTTTTGGCAGTCGTAAATAAACACTCAAATCAAAAACATTTCAAAGTCGCATTAATTGGCGCCCAATGTGGGGCTTGATAAAATAAAAAAAAGTAACAATCAAAAAAATGATAATGATAAATTAAACATTATTAAAATTAACTTTAACTACAAAACGAAATAAAAATAGTAACAAATAAACAAAATTAAAATTTTTTTGGATTTGTCAAATAATTGTGGAAAAGCCAGAACCACAATACCAGCCATAAGGAATAAGGAGCCAAGAAAGAAGGAAGCGTAAACTCAGCAGCAAGCAGTGATTGTATTAAACTTTATCAAATATAATGTAAGTGTATTGCTCATTATTCATAAGATAATAAAGAATGGTTCATAAGTTGGTTCATACAGTGTAGAAATTGTAGTGATTTGTTTATGAGTTCTGAAAGTTTGGACGAACATTTTAGGAGATGGAATATTAATAAAGAGGTTAAGAAAGCAAAGATGAACGCGGAAGAAATTTCAAAGATTTTTGAGTCTGCGGTGCGTGTTGCAACACAAACCCAGAAAAATTAGTTCGAAAGAAAAATAGAAGAGTTGACAACAAAATTGGCGTTCCTCGCATCCGGAAATGTGGAGGTAAAAACGTATGAAGAAACAAGAATTACGCCTGCGATCATTTGTAATGAACCCTTAGATGTAGTAAAGTCCCTACCTGAGTATGAGGGAAAAATTTCATGGAGACAGGCAGCCCACACTGCTTACAAAGTCTTCGAAAAATAGTAGCAAGCACTACCAAGCAGTTGCGATTATAAGAAACAAAATTAAAGGTCCTGCAGATGCTGTTTTGGCATCGTTTAACACAGTCCTAATTTTTTCGGCTATTATAGCCCGATTGGACTTTACCTTATAGAGCAGGAAATGAGCACTCTGAGACAAGGAAGTATGTCTGTTATTCAGTACTATGATGAGGTAGAGAGAAAGCTTTCTCTCTTGACCAACAAAACTTTAATGACATACGATAGGGCCTTAGCAACAAAGTTAAATGAAAAATACAGACAGGACGCTCTTCGCGTCTTCGTGTCTGGTCTCAGGATGCCATTATGCGATGTACTCTTCTCAGCTCGCCCTTCCGACTTACCAACCACTCTAGCACTCGCTCAAGAGGTTGTGGCGTTACGTATTTGCGACCACATTTTCCAATAAGGGGCGAGTGGAAGACGCAAAAGAAAGTAAGTTAAAAGCAACTAATGAATCGTTTCGACAAAGAAACTCATATTTCGTAAGAAATTCGCAATCGCGCCCACAGAATGATAACCGAAACCAACCAGAGCCATGGACATAAGCCCTTCGTCTTCCCGTTTTAGACAACCCACTAACTCTTACAACAATGGAACTGCCCAAAGACAGCAATTTAAAAGACATGCTATATCTGATAGGAGTGTAGGTCCAAAATACCAAAGGGTCAATAATATTAGTCAAGAACCTCCATTACAAGAATGTCAGGATCATTACAGTGACATAGCAGATTCAGAATCGCAGGACGTTGATGACGAAGTAAATGAGTCTACTGAGTTTGTTAATTGTTTAGAGGAAACTCCCTGCTACCGTTCATAAAAAGATCTGTGGCTGGGAGGAACGTTATATTTTTGATTGACACAGGCGCTTCAAAAAATTATATTAAACCACTGCCCCAATTGAAACACATAATGAATGTAAATAAACCTTTTAGCGTTCACTCCATTCACGGCCATAACATTGTCGAACGGAAATGCTTTATAAATCTGTTCGGAGAAAATACAAATTTCTTTATTCTGAATTCGTTGACCACTTTCGACGGAATCATCGGATTGGATCTATTAAAGCGTGTCAACGCAAAGATTGATTTAAGGAAAGGTAAACTTTTCTATTGGTCTAGAATGGAAAAAATTAATTTTTTTTAATGTAATATTGTTAACTTTATTGAAGTTAACAAAATAGACGTTGAAAAACAGAATAAAGGTATTTGCTGATCCCAGTGAGGCTTTGCCTTATAATATTAATATCGTCGCTACCATTCAGATGGAGGACGAAACACCAGTATATTCTAAGCTTTATCCGTACACAATGGGTGTTACTGAATTCGTAAATGCTGAAATAGAACAGATGTTATCCGACGGAATTATTCTACCTTCTAGGTCCCCATATAATAGCCCAGTTTGGGTCGTTGACAAAAAAGGTGTCGACCATTTAGGAAATAAAAAGTAGTGGACTTTAGAAAGTTAAAAAAACAAACAATTGATGACAAATACCCCGTACCAAACATATCGGTTATATTTTCAAATTTAGGTAAAGCAAAATACTTTACTACTCTGGACCTTAAATCTGGGTTTCATCAAATTGAACTAGCAGAAAGAGACAGTATGTTCCAACGTGCAATCGATGATGTACTCAGGGAACAGATTGGAAAGACTTGTTACGTTTATGTTGACGACGTCATAGTATTTTCAGAGACTAAAGAAGATCATGTTAAGTATCGACTGTGTTCTTAGGAAACTGCTCGAAGCAAACATGAGAGTATCTGTGGAAAAATCGAAATTCTTTAAGACAGATGTTGAATATCTTGGTTTTGTGGTATCGGAAAGTGGTGTTAAAACATCTCCGTCAAAAATAGATGCGATCAAGAATTACCCAACGCCCACTTCATTATTTGCCATCAGATCGTTTCTTGGCCTGGCTATTATCGATGTTTTGTAGAGGATTTTGCTAGTATGACAAAACCTCTTTCTGATATCCTTAAGGGAGATAACGGAAGAATACGAGCTTCACAATCAAAGAGGATTTCATTTGATCTCCAAGGCGATAAATTACAAGCATTTAATAAGTTAAAGACGATTTTAACATCTGAGGATGTTATATTGAGGTACCCCGATTTTAAAAAGCCCTTCGATTTGACAACTGATGCATCGTCTCATGGTCTTGGAGCCGTTCTGTCTCAAGATGGGAGACACATAACTATGATATCTAGGGTGCTGTCAGATACGGATTTACAATTTGCAACAAACGAAAGAGAACTTCTTGCCATTGTGTGGGCTCTAAAGTCCATTCGTCATTATTTATATGGCGTAAAGTGTCTTAATATTTTTACGGACCACCAACCTCTTACTTTTGCGGTCTCTGATCGTAATCCTAATGCAAAAATAAAACGCTGGAAAGCGTTCATCGACGAGCATAATGCAAACATATTCTATAAACCCGGAAGAGAGAACCAGGTTGCGGATGCTTTATCCCGACAACACATCCATATGATGGATGAAAGAATTATTCTATAACCTATACGATAGAAACCACTGACCAACCGGTGAACTGCTTTAGGAATCAGATCATTTTGGAGGAGGCGGAAATTCCGCACACTCGTAATCTTATTCTGTTTGGTAACAAGACTAGACACGTTCTGCAGTTCGCTGATAAGAATTCGCTATTAGATAGTGTAAAGGACGTAGTTAATGCCAGTGTGGTTAATGCAATTCATTGTGAGCTCCCTATTTTGGCACACATACAACATGAATTAGTTCAACTTTTTCCTCAACGAAGATTCGATATGCTAAAAACTTGGTTCTGGACATATTTGATAAGGGCGAGTAACGAGAAATTGTCGCGGCCGAGCATAATAGAGCCCATAGAGCGGCCCAAGAAAACGTCAAACAAATACTGTCCGACTATTATTTTCCTAAAATGACGAAATTAGTAACTGAAATAGTTGCAAATTGCAGAACTTGTTCAAGATCTAAGTATCAACGACATCCGGAGAAACATGTGATGGGGGAAACCGGAATACCTTCATATGCGGGCGAGATCCTACATATTAACATTACAAATTTTTCCTAACATGTGTGGACAAGTTTTCAAAATTTGCTATAGTACAACCAATACAATCAAGAACAATAGTGGATGTGAAGGAACCTATTTTTCAATTAATGAACTTTTTCCCTCGGACTAAGGTCATATATTGCGACAATGAAAGGTCTCTAAATTCTGAAACCATTACGACGATCTTGAGAGAACAGTTTAATGTTCAGATAGCTAACGCTCCACCATTACACAGTACTTCTAACGGACAAGTAGAAAGATTCCATAGTACTCTTGCAGAAATAGCAAGGTGTTTGAAGTTGGAAAGGAAAACTGAGGACACTGTTGATCTTATCTTACAGGCAACAATAGAGTACAACAAAACAATTCATTTCGTGACCAATGAAAAACCATTCCGATTATATCCCATTCCGATTATATCCCGGTAATAGACGGCGACCTCATGACTTGGGATAAGTACGGTTACCTCAGACACACAACTACTATTTATTATGAGATTGTTAACGATATGAGGGAACTGCTAAGCATATTCCCGCATTCACATGTAATGAAAATCTTGATATCCGATATGCAACACATAGAAACGCTGCTATCAACTCTTAATGTTCATCATAGGCACGCAAGAAGTCTAAAATTCATAGGGAATGCGTTAAAGGTCATTGCTGGCACACCCGATGCTGATGATCTTTAAAGATTTAAGGTAAAGTCAACGACAGCTAATTGACTCTAATAATAGACAAATTGAAATAAACACCAAAATACAGATCCAAATAGATAAGTTGACAAACACAGTTAATTCGATAATTCGGAATACAAAAATGGAACACGCAGACAATACAAAACTTTTTGAAACTCTACTAACCAGAAATAGAATGATTTTGATGGACCTACAGAATTTGATATCGTCTGTGACTTTGGCTAAGGTAAATGTTGTGAATCCAACGATTCTGGACTAAGAGGATTTGATTTTTTTAATTAAATGTGAGCAATGCACCAATATTAGTATTTCTGATTTAATGGATGTATCCAGTGTTAAGGTTATATTAAGTCAAGCATATTTGTATTTTATTATTAAATACCCAAAGCCCGTTGAAAATAAGTGTGTTTCCAGTTCCGCATTACGGTAAGATCATTCACCTGGCGGACACAAATATGGTAGCTGATTGTGGAAATCGCACATACCCTATTAAGAGCTGCCAACCCATATTATCAACAACATTCTGTAAAATATTCAAAGACACGACATGCGCTCAACAATTGGTTTCTGGAGTTACGGCTCACTACAGCGCCCAGTCTGATTATCTGGAGAAGGTTAAAGAGGTCGATGATGGGATCATTATTATTAACGATGCAATGGTGAGTGTGAAGGAGGACGACCAGGCGGAGAGAACAGTGAATGGTACTTACCTCATCATTTTTGGAAATAGTGTTCGCATTAATGGGTCATTGTACCTCAATGAAAATAACACACCTTAAAGAAAACCCGGAACACCTACATTTCCAGAATGTTTGCGACTGTTACACGGTGTGAGCATGAAGAACCTGCGCTACATTGGCGAGTTACGAGACGAAACCAAGATGTGGCCTGTGCTTGTTGGATGCGCTATTTTTGCAATTTCGATTTTGGGCTGTATCGCAGTATTCATTATGCGGCAATGTTCGAAACGGCGCAGGCTGCGGGAGCTCGGATCCGCTGTTGAATCCGTTCTGGAAAAGGCCGAAGACGGCCTTCACTTGAGTGAGGGGGTAGTTAACAGTGGTTGACTACACTGTTTTTAAACATACATGACTGGGAGATGCAACGTCAGCATTCTCCCATCGAATGCCAGACGTAAAGCGAACATTGTTAGTTTTAGTTTTAAGTTTTGGCAGTCGTAAATAAACACTCAAATCAAAAACATTTCAAAGTCGCATTAATTTGTACAAATTGTACACGAACGGTGTCAATTAGACAACGGAAAAATTATACCATTACGTTGCCGAATTGACACCATCCGTTGTCGATATGTATATAAAATAAATTAAAAAAATAACATACATATATAAAAATTTACATTTTGATTTACTTAGTTAAAAAAAATAACGAAACTTAAAATCTCATTGCACTAACTTATTCAAAATTTCATACTGCAATATCTAATATAATTAGCTTATTGTTTATTGTACCTTTCAGATTCTTGAACTTTCTTTAAAATAACGTCTTTTGATTCATAGTATTTTGCAAATTCTGTACAACTTTTTTTTATTAGTGTTGTACTTGATTGTTATTATTGCCTCCACACAATTAATCGATATATTCATCCTTATCATGTAAGGCGTAGTCGTTTTACGACAACGACAGTTTCGTACTAGATTAAAGAAATTATTCAACCTGTTTCATTAATCTAGTACGAAACTGTCGTTGTCGTAAAACGCCTACACCTCACATGATAAGGCTGATTACCTTTTTCTTGGGTCCAAATATCATTAATTAATGAAAACATTCTCTCAACAGCTGCATTAGTTCCTGGCAGACTAAAAGCAATTTGAACAAGTTTTAAACTGGATGGAATTGTCTCTCCAAGTTTTAAGTTTCTCTTCACTACAATACATATATGTTTATTTTTCTTATTTCTTTAACAAGTTTTTATTTTTACCAATTAATATTATCACCTTTTCAAGACATGAAAACAAAAAAAAATTAACACCGTATGGTTAAAAAATGACACCAACCGTTGTCGATTTTGGAACGTCGTTTTCCCTCAGTGTACATTTTTGAAAAGACACAATTTCCTATACGTTGATTTCCTATAATATATCGAGGGCCTATATTCAAAGCACAACTTTTCAGGAGAGCCAGAAAACTGTTTTTTCGAGTATTACTTGAGTTATTAAAATTCGGTATTCTACAATATTTTTTAAAAGCACCTACTGAATCTCACATATAATTGGTTTTTAAAATTTTGCATTATTGCGGACTTTATGATAGATAGAGGGTTTTGCTTTTCTAAAATATTCAATGTGTATGTATGAAATTATCACATAGAGGGTTTCGCGCTTTAATAATAATTAATTATTTTGATTTCATTTATGTCATCTGTCAGTTTTTAACGTGATTTATTTAAGATAACTTGATTTATTTAAGATAGCGTCTGATAATACAATATTAAAGAAAAATTTTTTTATTTTGCTTTTGTAATTTTTTTTTAAGTTTGATTGAAGAAATTATTTCAAAAAAATATTTGAAAAGATAAGAGGGTTTTGCATTCAGAAAAATTATTTGTGTAAGAAGAGAAATTTCAAAAATGCAAATAAAACAGCAAAAAAAACATGTTTGTTATAAAATTCACACCATATATGAGGGCTGTTTTACTGAACATTTTACCACCAAAAAATCATTTTCGTGAAAATCAAAGATAGACGGTTTAAATATATAGCCCCCGATATTTTTTAATGACGTTTTAGAAACCAAAATTTTCAAAATTTCGAGTTTGAGTTATGTTGTGCAACCTCCTCCATTTTCTAAATAACGGTATATCTCGAAAATACGAGCTAACCTAAAAAAAACGATTAGCACCACTGAATTCAGCGTAACCGAATTAGATTAAGCCACTGGGTGCCCTACTTGACAGAAAAAAGTGTAAATTTCGAGCACAGTGTAATTAAATTATGCGAACATTGATATTAATTATGCGAAAACTGATAATGTCATAAACAAATACATATAAGTTTATAGAAAATTAAATTGAGTACTTATAAAAAAACTGCTTTAGATACGAAATTGAAAGTAATATATACATAGTTTTTTGTATTTCAACTTTCTGTAACAATCTTACATTACAGATGCTCGTCCGTTTGGTTGGCTGTCATCATTCCTGCACATTTCAAAAAATCTGGTCAATGTTCAAGATGGCTGTCGATCAACTCGTTATAATAAATTCTCCACAGTAAATTACACTCTTTGATCATTTTCCAGATGTACGGTTAAATGAACAACAGTTGGATGTCTTTCATGAATGGCCGCTATGTTAGCAGTAACTATAACGAACATTTAAAAAAAAATTGTCCAAATCGGTCCAGCCGTTCTCAACTGTTGCTGTTTATTTGTATAGATATACTAGCTGACCGCCCGGCTTCGCTCGGTACCTATTTACTAATGTTGGTTTATCAAGTTTCTCCAAAATATTTCTCTTATTAAAAAAATGAGAAGTGGAAAGGAGGCAATATATTAAAAATTTAAATTTGCGAATTTTTTCTTTTTTTTCTTTGCAAACCATCTACTGAAAATTTCGATTCGAATCAAATCGAGTCAAATCACTTCAGCCGTTATCAAGTCATGCCATTACATATGTATGTACATGGACCATTTCATTTTTATATACATATGTATAGAGAATAACTTTTTGCAAGCATACCGTGTACCCTGCCAACAATTACTATCCAAAAAGTGTCCCAAACGTATCATCTTGAAGTTGAAACTCATCGAATATGATATCGTTTTCTTATTGTAATAGTGCCACAGTGCGGGAAAAAACGTGCCACGCATATGATACCTACCAATTCTATTCATTTAGTGTATTATTATTATTATTATTATATCTAAATTTATGTCTAAAAAGTGTCCAGAGAGAAGATAATGTTTCCAATTCTGCTTCTTGCATTAAAATGGAAATATTTTATTGCATTCCAGATATGAAAACACTATGCATATACTTATTTACATTAAATATAAATAAAATAATGATATAACTTAACATGACATTAATTAGAATATAAAAAATTATATAAAATAAGTTTCACTAAAAAATTCCAATTTCGTATTTACCTTGTTTAAAAAATTCACTAGTTATTGTACTAACTCTACACTTTTGTAAAAAAAAAACTTTATTTATTCACACTTTTAATTTACAAATTTATCACTTATTATTTAATAAAACTTATAAATTATATTTAGTTAAAAACACACACTTTATTTAACACAACCGATGATTTTAAAATTCATAAATATACTGAGTATTGTCATGTTCTTCTTCTTTCTTTTAAAATGTAAACAGTAAAAAGTTGATACTAATCAGTGTTGCCGTTTTGGTTATTTATAACCAAAATTGGTTATTTTTATTCCTGATGTGTAGATGTGTATTTATTTTTCATTTTGGTTACTTTTTTCAAAACATTTTGTTATAGACAGATTTTTCAATATACGATTAGTGTTTATAAAAAACTGACTTTTTAAAAAACCGGTTTGTCGGTTAACCGAAAATTGGGCTTTTTTAGAAAACCGGTTTTTCGGTTAACCGACATCGAAAAAACCGGTTAAACCGGTTAACCGTCATATATATGTAGAAAACATAAAATGTCCAATAAAGTATATACAGCTTTAAAATTTTTAGTTTTTAGTAGTCAGGAATGGTTAATATTAAATACCTATGAATATACAAAAGTGCTAAGTCCATTTTATTTTGTAAAAATTTCAAAATTATTATGTCAGTCAAATGGAATTGAGTATAAATATGTTACTAAATATATAATATACTTGTTTTAATTATTGGTTTATTCATTAAATTTTTCTGATATGGAATCAGATTTCAAAATATTTCAAATTATGGATTTTGGAACGTTGTTATTTCTGAAAAGGACTTTGTACACTAAGCTAACGAAATGAATAATAAAATAAAATTTTAAGAACAAAACACACTAATGAAGTCAAATTGATTGAAAGAAGGTATGCACATCAAATTCAACTTGACGTTTGGTAAAATCATCACTAAGTTTATAATGAATCATTATTAAGATTTTGCTTAACTTCTAGAATTCTGCGGAATTTAATTTTTATAGTTTGATTATGTAAACTCATCGTAAACTCAAGCTTTTAAGTAAACTCATCGTCCTCTACTATTTAGAATCATTTTACTTCTTAAAAATATCAATCTAAATAGGTTTATATTGTAAATCAGCAGTTTAGGTTTCAAATCAGACCAATAATGTTTGTACAATGAATATAAAAAAATACACAAAACCATGAGATTTCTTAATTTTAAACCTAAATTTTAAAAACCGGTTAACCGAGTGATAAAAACCGGATAAACCGGTTAACCGAAAATCAACATTTTAAATTAACCGGTTCGCAAAAAACCGAGTACAGTATTACACTACTATTTTTTTGTATCAGATTTATTTATACATTTTATTCAATTTATGCAATATTTAACCAATAAGAAGAAACATATAGAATAAACAGAAGAATAACCAAAAATAAAGAAAGTTTTAAAAATAAATGTCCCACATATGTGTTTTCAATTATATTTTTCGCTGCACCAAAATAATTTGTCAATTTTGTTCCTCTGATCGATTCTTTAAATTGAATAAGATTAAAAATATGTGAACAAGAAAGTTTAAATATAATATTTAGTTAGCTAGCTTCAACCTTAGCTATTTGTTTAGAATAATAAACTAAAGATTACGCCTTGCGCACGATTTCCCATTAAATGACGTAGATATTCCATTTTAAGGGTTGCCAAGTCTGTTTCATATGTGAAAATTACAATTTCTGGCGAAACATTTTATGTATTATGTCAGAGTTGGCAACCTTAGAATTACAATTACTTGACTATTAACCAATAGGAACACAGTTTCTTTGAGTTCTACATGAGCAGAAAGATTTAATTATGTGCGCGTGATGGCGTAATCTTTAGTTTATCATTCTTGAAAATTACCAATATCATATGCCACAGGCTGCATGCAGATATTTTTAAAATGAAAAATGTTCAGCAAAACCACAGAAAAAGTGTAATATTTGAAAAGCTATGACGCCTTTCACACTAGGCAATTTAGTTGCGCAAATCTATTGCCCAACAACAAAATATCATGTAAAATTTTCTTCTCCTTAACCCGACATTACCTCAGGCATCAACAAACGCAATATGTTCAAGTCAGATATTTTTAAAAAATTAAAAGATTTACATTCAGTAATAATAATTGTGTAAAATAGAAAAATAAAAAAAAAATATATATATTTAATTGCAAATTATTCTGGTAGATTTTTCTGAATTTTTTATGATTAAGAACTAATTTTCATAATATTGTAAATGGTGAAATCTTGACATAAAATTTATCTTGAAGTATAAAAACATGACGTTTGCAATAAATTTTTTTTGGTTACTTTTTTAGCATTTTGGTTATTTTTTTAAACAAACTTGGTTACAAAAATTTTGAGGTTGTGGCAACACTGATACTAATGTAATTTGTTATTGTAAAATTTGTTACTAACCAAAAATGATATTCCTTTGTATACTAAAATGGATCGTTTTTGTATCATAATGTACTTTTTAATATTGCCTATTAAGTTAATTTTTGTTTATAACTAAAATGTACATTAAGATGAGCATAATTCGATAGTAATGTAATTTGTTTTTGTAAAATGTTTTTTTATATGCTGACTAACATTTTTGCGACACAAAAGAGACACATTTTAGTATACATATCGAAAATATAACTTCCAATTGCTGGCAGGGTAGTTGCAGATACATATGTCTACTATGTTCTCTCATGTTTCTGTTCTGTTTTCAAATTAAAGGATAGCAACAAGTGCTTGCACGATTGCATTCATTTTGGTATTAAATTATGTTTTTATTTTACACAATTAAAATATTTTTATGTATTATATTCTTATGTATTTTACTTTCGGATTTTTTGACATACCGACCAAATTCTATAATATTTTAAATTTGAAAAGTATAATACTCCGTATTGCTGTCTAGAAATACCTTAGAATTTGTATCATTTGGTATTAATTAAGTATTATTAAGTATTAATGAAGTATTTTTTGGAAATTCTCCGTTTTAAAGGCGTATGGGCGACTCTTCTTTTTCAAAGCACTACATATTTTTCAGAGACTATATTCTATTTTCTTAGTAGGGTTTTTAAGATAATTTGATAAATTAGATTTCTTATTAATCTTTAAGGCGACGCGAAGTCTTCTTTGGAGAAGATGAACCAGCCAACATGATACGTCATCTTTATTGAAACTTTTTTATATTCCAAAATCTGATACTACTGAAAGTCTACTCCAATGTTGCTGATGAAGTGGTAAGAGGTTTGCGAGCACAAGGTGCCGATGCTGAAAACGTGATCCATTTTATGTAAACAATAGATAGAGAATCCCTACAAGCTTGGGTAGAACATTGTGGTAAAGTAGTATAGGATAGTTTCATCACATTTATAAATAACGTATACCTTAAGGGTAGCTGATCGTTTCTATTGTGTGTAAAGTAGTTAAAGCGGTTATCGTGATAAAAAGTAACGTAACTGTAATGTCTGAACCTGTTAAAAATAGAATTTTCCTTACGTTTTTACGTGACATTTACTAACGGTGTTGTCAACTTGTTGATTTTAAAATACTAAAACATACTTGTTTTGCAAAGAAAGCTTAAAAATATGTTCAATGTTCTATAAATCGTTAAAATATTTCAATAATATAAATAAAAAACAAAATATTTAATGTTATGGTCAGATTTACTTATTATACAAATTATTTCATATAAACATTTATAAAATTTATTAAATGTAAGTATACTAAAGGCCTTATAGACAATCAATTTTTAAATTTACACAAAGGTTTATAAAACAGATTTTGTAGGGTAATTTTGTTTTATAAAACTTTTAAAAATTTACATCGATTATGGATATGGGGGTTAGTATAAAGTACAAACATTTAATTTTTAAGATGTCGGACCTTTAATATATAAAGCACAAATTATACAGTAATATGATAATTGAAAACAAACAAAAGGAAATGTCCAAATGGTTGTTTGTAGTATGGAAAGATGGACAAATATATATCACAATAGTTGCGTATTGAGAATATTATTTTTTCTCTCGCTCTGCAAACCACGATCATTGAAAAATTTTTATAGAACGTCAAAATAACCATACGGCTTGATATTACATTTTTTACAAATGTCAGTAGTTGCATATCTGTCATAATATGTGTAAAGTCTGTATGACAAGGTAATAATATTTATAATTGTCTCCTAATGGGCTAATATAAACGTATATGAAGACATTTCGAAGCACTTCACAATGATGGCGCGTACATTATGTTTAAATAAATACTATTTATAAGTACTATAGCCAAACAAAATTGAATGTGCTGTTTTTATAATAAAAGCGAGTACTTTGAGAGGAAATTTTACATGTGTTTTGTTATTGTAACAAAAACAAAATACGTGTAAAACTTCCACTCAAAGTACTCACTTTATCTATAACAGCACACAATAAATCGCAAAAAAATTTTAAATCGTTTGAACAGTAAAAAAATTGTATTGATAACACTGTTAAACAGCGACAAGCGCTGTTTAACTGTGCAGGCCAATGCGTGTTTGTATAACAAATATAGTTCTGGCCATGATAAAAATATAGAAGGTAGTTTCAATCAAAATTTTTTTTTTCAAATAAGGTTTTTTGAAGTTTCCTTATTTTGTGAGCATTATAAAAAGCGTTGCCACATTCCTAAAAATGATTTTTATTTTAGAGAAATTGTTTACAAAAAATGTGTAATTTATAATTTAGTATTTAAATAAAAATGTATTAAGTATGTTGTGTTGGAAGTTAATGTATTAACTGAAATATTGCTTTTAAGGAAATGGTCGGAGCACACCATTGGCTCTTTTGGCAAATCTTCTTCGCAAGTTTTACATACATCCAGCCACTGTTGTCGTTTGTTAGGTAATGTAGGGACTTTAAAAAAATTTACATTTGAATTTTTGCAAAAATATTTGGTATTTTCACAGTTGGGGAAAATGCAACTCATGTTTGTTAAATCTTAAAATAATGTTCACAAATTAGCTTTGAAATATTTGAAAATGAAAATCTTACCTTTGATCCCAATTTGATAGTAAATATTTTTTATATTTTTTTTAATATTTTTTTTAATATTTTTTTTAATATTTTTCAAATTAATGGAAATTATGTATTAATTTTTTCACAAACTTCAAAGAATATATGGGAAAATTTTTAATTAATATGGTATTACTATTTTAACGAAAACGTCAAAATCCTTAAGCATGTCAGACGTAGAATTTTAAAAAATAAAGAGAGAATGAAACTACCTTCTATTTTTCTACTATGGTTCTGGCTATAAACTGGCGGATGAAAAGCAAAATTATGTGAAAACAATTGACGGACTGAAACATATTTTGTTTGTTTATGTCAAAAACATATGACACGTTTTTAATGTTCTATAATCGCACTAAAGTCTACAAATAAACATTTACAAAAAAGTAAGTCCGTTCGCGCTTATACTACACAGAAAGAATTAAATTTCTGATTCAATCAAGAAATTTGCTCAATCAGACAAAATTTTGTTTGAATTAGGACCTATCACAAAATTTGTAAATTCAAACGAGAAATTTTGCAAATAATTAATTGAAAAAAATCAATAGTTTTTCAATTAAAAAAATTATGATATTAAATAAAATAGTTGTTTGAATTTACAACACAATTTCAAACAAAAATTTGTTTAAAACAGTAAAATTTTTGTTTGATCCAAAAAAATATTTTTAAGCGAAATTGCTGTAGAACCAATAAAAAAATTGGTAAAAATAATAATGTCAAAAAAAAAATAAAAAAACAACATAAATAAAGAAGAAAAAAACTACAAATGAGAAAAAAATAAAGAAAGAAAAAGCAAAGTAAGGAAAAAAAATAATAAATAAACATCTAAAACATCTAATGTTTTAGATGTTTACCGTACATCATAGAATTCACATATTTTTGCAAGCCTTTGACAAAATCAAAACTTCTTACAGTGAGTGTCACTCAAAATAGTACAACATATTTTTTTTTAAATATTATGAAATTATACTGGCAATAATAGGTGATTATATAAAAAATTAAAAGTAATTTTATTAATTGGAACAAAAAATATGTATTTCAACAAAAAAGTTAACAAAACCTCAATTCGTTAAAAAAATATTGATGAAAATTAAAGAACATCACAAAATTCATATTTCACTTAAATTCGTACAATTATATTAAATTATAATTAAAACTTTAAAAATTAAAAAAAATGTTAATATTAAATAATCCTAATACTTTGTAGGGTATCATTTGCTATTTTTTAGTGCCTTTACGATTTTAAATAAAGCGTTGATATTCTGGGCACTGACAGTCTTACCCAATTATTTTATTTGTGGATAAGGGCAATTAAAATTATACCCAATTTTCTGATAGAATAGAACAATATAAAAATAGCATTTTAAAATATTTCCAAAACATCAACTTTCTAAAACTAATGAATTAAATTTGACTACGATGGTGTACGATTTTAAGTGACATTCACTGTATATATAAAATATTTTTAACCAAATGGAATTATATCCACACATCATAAAAACACACATGCAAACGAAATTACCCAATGTGACTAATATGCACATGATAACAACAAACACCCTTATTTACTTGCTGGTTTTGTTGTTTTATCCCAAGTATTGTATTAAAATAAAAATCAAACAAAAACATTAATAGAATCTATAAAAATATTTATAGAAAATAAAATTAGTTTCAGACAGGCGATTGTTTGAAAATATTTTAGCAATAATTCTTTCTGTGTAACACTATGGAGATGTGTCATTTACACCAAAATCATTATCTCTCTTATTGCCCTACGTTCAATAGAGTTGATAAGTCTTCTCGAATTGAAATAATAAAAGAGAAGAATTTATGTCGTTACGTTTATTTTAGGATATTGAGAGATTCTGTTATAAAGAGCCATGAATAACGAAAGATGATCAAAAGGCTGAAGAATATTATATTATAACTACTACGCTACGATACAAAATATATTCTGTGAGATTGCATTCTAAACCATTTTTGAGTTACGCGTATATAAGTTGTGCAACATCCTCCATTTTCGAAATATCGGAATACAGTGCACTCGCGATAATATGAACTAATTAAAACCAGGCCAGTTCACTTTTGCAAGATTGTACCTATTTGCGAATGGCACTAATTCCCACCTACAGCTAGGGAAGTCCAAAAATTATTAAGCAGTTGAATTAGAATTTTCCAAATCTCGTTTTTCATAAATAAATAGGGGAAATTGCAATTTTTGTGTGCCTTTTTCATGCATTTTGATGTTCAGCAAAGTTGTTAAGCTCAACTTGTTCTACAATATAGTTAATGGTATTTTTGATTTTCCTTGAGTGGGGCTCTAGAAAATCAATTCTTCGCTTTTTCTTGTAAGTTGTCTAAAAAAACTCAAAACTTCAAATGAAACTGATTTTATCTCAGATGAGGCGCTCGAACAAAATGAAAATATTTCGATTGCTAAAAGGCTAAAAGATAAGGTACTGTTTTTTACCATTATGTACATTAGAGTTCGTTTGTGACCAGGTCACTTCATTTGTTTTTCGGGTATCATAATTTTTCTGAAGGTTTTTGCGTAAATAAAAATAATAGCGTCCATTTTTTTTGGAAAATTGTCACTCTTTGTGGTGGTTCAACGCACCTAATGACGCACCCGAAACCCCGGGTCGGTATTCTTGACCAAAACCCGAACCCCGGGATTTTCAAAAACCAGTCCCGATTAGAATCTCTAGCTGCGCATTACTGGTCTAAAGTAGTTTATGCAGCAGTCGTATATTGGCGCAAAACATCAGCAGATGGTACGTTTGTTGTTAGTCCAATGAGGGAAACGTTAAGAAAATCGGGAAAATTGAATTTTAAATTTTAATTTTCAAATGCGAATATGTCCGAAATTTCATTCAAACCGGTCTAACCGTTTAAAAGTTATATACATATTTATGTATTTTCCTCTTTTTTTCTATACTACTGTGGGACGTTAAATTTAAAAGCATATTAAAATACTTACTTATTGCAAGGTAATACACAAATTCCGCAACATTTTTCCATGCCACTTAGATTTTTTTCTGCTTCTCTCATATCGGCATTAATTTGATCCATTCCTTCTTCAATTCGATCCAATTGTTCTAAATAAAAAAACATAATAACAAACAACATACATATATTAATAAAATGTAAAATGACTTTTTAATATATTTTTAGGAATTTCTAAGCGGATTATTGTGACACTCGATATAATAGTCTAACTTCGAAAATTTTGTTCAATTTTAAAAACTATTAAAACACGAACTATTAAAAAACCGTAACAAATTTTTTTAGCACACATTTGTTTGACGTGTTTACCCTTACAAGTGTTTTGTAAGATCAAACCGCATCAAATAAAATATTTGTTTGAATTGTCTTAAGTAAAAGGAGTTTTTGACAATATATAAAAGAATTAAAATATATTTTATTTAGCGGTTACGTCTTTTTCGTCAAATATTTGCCATTTGTGACCCTTTTGGAAATGTGGACCATATAGTTATTACTAGGGGGCGGATTTATTTGCAAATGCATATTTTTTCTCGAACCTCCAAATTGAGTATAGACTAATGGTGTTTTCTTTTCTGACACAAAATGTTGCCTATATATTTTGTACCATTTTTAAATCACAATAGAACAAAAATCATTACCATTTATGCAATGTAGCTTCGAAATATTATAAAACCATACTTTTTGCTTACATAAAAAGTGGTGCATTTCTAACCCTTTTATAAAATTGAGGGTGAAACATGTAGCATATATTCAGGGTTTTAGGGTAACATTATTAGAAAAGAACACGACCAAACTACATTTTTTTTCAGAAAAGAACACAAAGAAGGGTAAAAGGCAGAATAAATGCATCATGTATGCCAGAAAAGAAAACACCATAATTATCTATCCGAATCGCACATTTTCCTGTAAGATGGTTAGTGCATATTTTTGCATAATTTATTGATAATGCATATTTTGTTATATTTTACTTCAAAATTCATATTTATATGTACAGTGACCGACAAAAGTCTACGTACGCCCATTATTTTCGTAACTCACGGATTTTTAAATCATAATAAGTAAAAGTAATGATGCAGTTTTATTTCAAATGTATTTTGTATTAATATAACAAACAATATCGCTAAATTTATAATTAATTTAAACATTATTCACAAAAAATTAAAAAAATATGTTGACAAATTTTCATTAAATTTTATTTCTTTGGGCCACCACGGGCATCTATAACCGCCTGTAAGCGTCTGGGCATCGAAGCAACTAAATTTTCCAGTTCTGCGGACGTTATATTTTGCTTCTCCTTTAGCATTGGTGCACTAGTTATATGATGTTTTCTGATATTCCGTTGTAGAATCTCCCACACGTGCTCAATAACATTTAAGTCCGGACTTTGAGGTGGTATGTACAATTGTCGAGGGTCATGGTAGAGTACCCAATCTTTGACAATTTGAGACGTATGTTTCGGATCGATATCTTGCTGAAAAATCCAACTTTGGCCAAGAGTTAAAATATCAACCGATGCTGTCAAATTTTGTTCCAAAATAGATTTGTACTGATAACGATCCATATTGCCCTCAATTCCCAACTAAAAAACGGTTGAGAATTAGGAATGAAAAAGGTTTCATCGAAAACCTTATCCTTTTCAGCGGCGGGGATTGGCTCTTCCAATTCTAAAACGTTATTGTTGTTTTCCAACTTCTTCGTTAGTATAAATTGTTCAGTAGCAATTGCTTCAAGCACGCTATCATTCAAATTGTTGTATTGTTTTGGGAGGTATAAAAATGCATCTTCAAGTTCGGCAATTACAACGTTTCCATATTTGGTCCTATGACGAAACAATGATAAAACCTTATGTGGTTTTGATGACTGTAAATCTTTAGTGGATATACAGTGCCGGACTTAAATATTCACACAGCATTCAGATTTATCTTTAATCGTCCATATTTTTTAAACGAAGGACCCAACATTCGTACGGATTTCAACAAAAATATTTATTTACATATAACTTATGGAAAAACTAAACATAAGGTGGCACATTTCAGAAAAATAATTATCTAATGTTTCGAAGTTCGATTTTAAGGGGGACAAAAATATTCACACAGTTTCTAATTTTTAATAGGAAAATATTTTTTTTTAATAGTTTAATATTTTGTGGAGTTGCCTATCTTTTTAATGACTTCTTTTAATCCTCTTGGCATTGAATCGATACATTTTTGGTGACGTCAGCTCCAATATTTTGCCATTTTTGTAACAGGACTTCTTTAAGTTGAGTCTTACTAATAATATGGTGCTTTCCTACACGTTCGGCCAATTTATTCCACAAATGTTCTATGGAATTCATGTCAGGTGATTGCGGAGGAGTCGGGAGAATGTGGGCAACATGATGCACTATTCATATTCGGACGTCATGGGCAGTGTGTTTGGGGTCATTGTACTGTTGAAAATAGAAACGTTCCCAAGCTTTAACTTTAGAGCGCATTGTACTAGGTTTTCTTTTAAAATATTAAGGTACACTGTTTTGTCCATTGAACCGTCGATGAAAACTAAGTTTCCTACACCAGATGCAGCCATACAACCACACAACATGACCCCTTATCCACCATGTTTGAAAGTGTTTACTACATTGTACTTTTCCAATTCAGTGTTTCAGAATGCTACATTTATATATTTGAACTGTGTATTTATATTTTTAAGTGATGATTTCTACTCAAATATTTTCCAAAATATATTTAATTTGAAAAAACACTCAAGGAGGTGTTTTACATTAATACATTAAAACAACTCACACTCAAAAAGAGGAAAACAAACCAAACAACACAATTTACAAAAAAATATGAAACTCAAAACTAAATTTTCTTTAACAAATTCTTGAAAAAAATCATCTTGCTAATTCACAAGTCACACGAAAATTAATCTTCCCTATAATTAAAATTATAGGTATACACCCTAGTGTAGACTAATTAAAAGAAAATAAACCCTACTATTAAAACTGCATTAAAAGCCTCTACCAAAGTATACCAAGTAGTCCAACTCTCAGTTTTTTCAAATTACTCTCTCACATATACGGGTACCGTGTGAGCTCAGAGAAATGTAAACAAATTAAATGTCTTGAAATTTTAACTTTTAATTTTTGATAAAATAACGTTTTTTTACACACTATTACTTTAACAAATATAATTTTATATTTTTTTTAAACACTTTTAGCACACTTTCTTTGTTAAAAAGTTTATATTTTGCACAAATCAAGAAAAAAATATTTTTGGAAATTCTGACATGTAATTTTTTGTTATTGTAGAATTTAAACTATAGGACAGAGTTGCAATTTTTGGTATTGAAAATTCATACAAACTCAAATTTAGAACATATTTATAAAACTCTGTTGCCTGTAGAAAATTTAAAAGTTACCAACACATGTGTAATTTTGTTACTCACACATGTACTTTTTTACTAACACATGTATAGAGTTAGGTACTGTTGTCAAAGAGTTGGACTACTTGTTATACTTTGGCCTCTACACAATAGTACAACAAAACTAATGAAATAAAAAAACAAAATCAATTCCACACAAAGCATTTTTATATGTACATTACTCAAATTACCTGAAGCAAGAAAACAAAACTTTACAAATTGTCGCTGTCTTTTTCTCTGCCAAAAATCCCTCGTCATCAAATTGTCGCTGCATTAATTTCAGAAAATGCTCTTCAATATTCCTCATACAACTTTTCAAAATTCCCCTTCTCTGCCAGAAACCCCATATTTATACTACTAACCTCTAGTAGAACAGAGGCCCTATTTTGATGGCAGCACACAATTTATCTATACAATTGCCAAAAGCAACGGTGGGGCGTCTTTCGTAATTGATTACTGCCTCTGCTGAAGCGATATGAAATGATTTTTTCATAGCTGGACAAGTTAAGCACTCTTACAGGAACTATTCCGTTGTAGAAGGATTTAACGAGGGATTTGCTGTTATAATATAATTTTTTATTTCAGTTGGTTCTACCTCAAACAAAATGTTCTCACAATTTCCCTCCATTCGGGCACATAAAACGTTTCTTACTGAGGTGGTAGTTTTTGATGCTCGACGGCTTTCTTACTTGATTGCTATTTTCAAATCCGCTGTCCATTCCACATTTCGCCAAATCATATATTTTTGCTCCATATTTTTAATTCGCCAATTTAATTCGCCAATGAAATTACAATTTCTTACAGGCTAGCATAATTCTTATATCTTAATTAAAATCTATTTACTATAGTATAATTTAAAAAATACAAAGTTTAAATGTTATCAGTTTAATAAATGAATACTCCGTTTAATGGCATTAGGATCACTCGAATAATCAATAAGAGGATGGAAGTTGTTGGCCCATAATCATAGTCAAAAATAAAGTACATTTTAAGAGAATTAAACTCGTTAAAGTATACTTCTGACGCTGAAGTCGACTCTAAATGTAAAACTAGCTGAAGTTGTTTTTAACTCGTTTAACAACAGCATCATCTGTTCTTCGCCGAGTAAAAAAGTTCGTCACAAAGTAAAAAATGTTTAAGTTACAAGATATTGGTAGAGATTTTGCAATTATTGAACAGTTATCAATAAAATTGGTACCATAATATCGTAATTATGATATTAATCTTATCTTTTCCATTTTTCGACAACAAACAACTTTCTTTCTTTAGATGTCCCGGTTACTTTTATTGTTTACGTTTTTTGGATTTTTTTTTTAAATTTGTATGTCAGCTGTTCAGCGTTGCCACTTGTCTGTATTTTTTTGTATATTGTATGAAAACATTTTCTACATTTGTCGGTGCAATTTAAAACATACTTTAATTTTGACTATGCAAACATAATTTTGGTTGCAAATTAATAAAAAGCAGGTTTTTATTTTAAAGATGTTTTTAAAAAGAACCGACTTTAGTGTTTGACTATGATTATGGGCCGTTTAATTCAGCACTAACTCTACGCATCGGATCAAAGTTTGCATAATTTGAACGGAAATATTGGATCTTAATTGGAATATAATTCCTTGTTGGTCGATTTGGAACTATGAATTCGATTTTACGAAGTAGGAATTCCGAATTAGTTGTCCCATTCAGTAAATTAATCATGAATGAGATATTCATATATATTCTCCTACTTTTTAGAGTAGGGAGTTTTATGAGTGCTAATCGACTTTCATATGATGGTAGATTAATGTTAGAACATTGGCTAGATTGGTTTAAGCTAAGGAAGAGCTTAACGTCATCGGCATACATTAACATTTTGGAATTCTAAATACAGGATGGTAGATCATTAATGAATATTAGAAATAATACTGGACCCACTTGAGGAACACCAGATATAACTGGAATATTATTTTCGCTGTTTCTTGTGCCAGCGCGATTGAGATGGTTCCCGCAAATGATGACTTCCGTGTTGCACAACCACATTTTTTACCTCAGGATCAAGAATACTATTCACAAATGCCTATATCTTGAATTAATCTAGAACGGATGGTTTTCGCCTGGATAAGTAAGCTGTTTTCATCGCAGTCTTGTAGCGAGCGAGTCATTGACTTTCTGCACTCTACTACACAATTATATTCGGTATATTTTTGCATGTGTCCTCTTCGTACTTACGTTGTAGTGCATCCATTATGTCATCATAATTATTTCTATTGCTCATTGGTACTAGGGTTACCAGTTTTATTTTTGCAAAAAGCGGGAAAATTTTAAAAATATGTGAAAAATTTCGGGATTTTCCAATCATACGCGGGACAAAATATAATAAATTATACCTCAGCTATCTTAACACGAGCAAATGCAAAATTTTAAAGGTTTTTTAGGTATTTTGTTATTGTATTGCACATTGGGACAGCTATATGGTGACTTGTGGCGATAAAAGAAAAATGAAAAAATGCGTTTTACAAAACAAATGATATGTCATTGGAAAGAGGACACACATTTTTATACCCTTCACCATGTGTTGCAAGTTTGTCATTCCCTTTGTAATTTCCACATTTTTCATTTGCGACCGCATAAAGTATATATATTCTGGATCGTTATAGATAGCGGAATCGATATAGCCATGTCCGTCTGTCCGTCTGTGTGTTGAAATCAACTTTCGGAAGCCCATAAATAACATACATACATGATTCATATATCAATATCTCTGGAATTCTCCCGGCTCGGTTGCTATTTGAAATCGAGAAAATCGGTCCAAAAATGGCTTAGATATAAGCAAAAAAAATATTCTTTAAATAATATATTTTAAATAGACCATGTATTTTGTTAGTGTTTCATGAAATCATGCACATATATAATAACATAAAGAGAAAACACAAGTTTAGTTGTGTGTTTATATGAAATATAAACACACAACTAGAGAGAGTTGTTTATAATGAGTTCTCATATGAGCAACTCTATCATACGTAAACAGCACAAACACCCAACAGCAACATTCTACATCAGAGATGTCCAAAGCTAAAACTGTATTTGTGTTGGTGAGCGAAAGAGAGATCCACTGAAAGAAAAGTTTAGTGAACTAAATAAAAGATGCCAATATTTTTAAGGCTTTATTTGTTAATAATAATCAAGCCAACAATCTTAATCAAATTGTCGGCGACATATTATCATATCTCATTAATGGAGAGTTTGATATTAATCATTTTAGACAAATTTGTAAACTTTTAAAATATGTAAAATATTTTTTTGCTTATTTTATTACGTTGTTTTGATTAAAATCATTTCATGTTCACAGAAGTAAATTGAGGTGAAAAAATAGACAAAACTTCAATGATTTTTTAAAGTTCGAAATATATTAAACAATCCAAATATTTCTTTCAGTGATCATGAACAAAAATTAAAAAATAAATAAAAAATAGTAATACATCCGCTTAGCCTGTTCATTCGTCGCTGTATCAGTGACTATTAAATCAAAGAGAATAAGAATATATGCACAATTGTGCTATGAAATGGGCTTCTCTGTTCTACATTGTAGAATGTATTTATAATATAAATACATTTGTTTGTTGTTGTTTTTTCTTTCAATACACAAACCTTCATCACTGTAGGTCTTGTATTTAGTATTTATATTAAGGTATACTTTGGTGAAGGGTATATAAGATTCTGCACAGCCGAATATAGCTCTGTTAATTGTTTTTCAATGCTTTGGTTTAAGAGTAGCAGTAGTCCAAACTTAAGAAGATAATACTACGTTTAATATCTATTAAACTCAAAAGAAAAGTTTTTACACTTATCAGCTGGAAGGAAGCAAGGGTCTACAAGTTGTAATAAAGGGTATTGACTGTAATGTTGAACCACTCGAAATAAAGCAAAGCTTAGAAGATAAAGGTTTTAAGACAAAAAATGTGATAAACATTAGAAATCGCGAAAAAAAAACCCCAACCACTCTTCCGTGTTGAACTTGAACCCGGTGACATAAACCTGAAAAAAAAATGAAACACATCCAATATATAACCTGAAGTACTTATTGCATCGTAAAATTACGGTAGAAGAACCACACAAACGATTTGGCCCCGTCCAATGTATGAATTGCCAAGAATATGGACACACCAAGGCATATTGCAAATTGCCACCAGTATGTGTCATTTGCGGGGAGTTGCATAACACATCCCAATGTAACAAATCTAAAGATGATCCTAAAATAAAAAATACAGCAATTGCGGAGGTAACCACACAGCAAACTACAGGGGTTGTCCTGTCTACTCAATTGTTAAAAAATCACAAAGCCACAAACCGAAGATTTTCCCCGTTCAGCCATTAAATAACATCAATTTTAACTACCACCCGTTGCAACAGACATATGACAACAAAGAAACATTTGCAAATGTACTAAGAAACAACCAAACTTAGACGCAAGTCCGTCAACCACAAAACCAAAATATGAACCCAGAGGTAAGAGAGCAAACGCCAATTTTCAATTTTACCAGACTAGAATCTACAATAGAAACTCTTGTGTAATCGGTAAATAACTTTACAAACTCAATGAGTAACATGATGCAAGATATGCTTAAAATGCAATCAATGTTATTGCAGGCTGTGCTTAACAGACCATTTTTTTTTATCATCATTTATTTATTGTATCTTCATTATTTAATGAACTAACAATAAGTGGTTCAAATCTTATATCTAATATTATTATTTAATTAGTCCAGCCAGTGCCGGACGAAAAAATTTTGTGTTCATGGTTGTTTTGGTTAAATTGGCATTCTTCCTTCTAGATTAGGTCTGCTGTGTCCCTCCTCCTTAATCGAGTGTGGCCACAGTTATCTAATATGTTGCGGGCCAGCGGGTTTGGGTGAACCTTAAGTTTTTTTTTAATATTTTTGTACATTTTTCGAGATTTCAATTTTTACAATGGGCACGTTTAGATCTTTGTGTATATTCGCGTTTTTGATATACCAGGGGGCAACTGTGATCATTCTTAGAAACTTGTTTTGGCGTCTTTGGATCTTTCCTACATTTGACGCTGAGGCCGTGCCCCATAACTGTATGCCATAACACCATATCGGTTTTATGATCATGTTATAAAGTAGAAGTTTACAATCTAAACTAAGCGTGGAGTTTCTGCCAATAAGCCAATTAATTTGAATTGATTTCAATTTCATTTGAGTCAACTTTGCATCTATATGACTTTTCCATGTAAGGCGACGATCGAGATGTATTCCGAGGTATTTCACTTCCGATTGTTGAATTATTGTTTGGTTATTGATATGAATAGGGGGGCATGATTCTCTACTAAATGTAAATGTAATGTGTGTACATTTTTGCTCGTTGACTTTAATTTTCCATTGTTTTAACCATTTTTCTAATTCAAATATGTGGTTTTGTAAGTAACGAGACGCTTCTTGAGGGTTTTCATGAATGCTTAGAATAGCAAATGTTGATGTATGAGTGCGATTGTTAGTTGGCATATCAGACGAATACATCAAATATAAAAAAGGTCCCAGGATACTGCCTTGGGGGACTCCAGCTTCAATGGGTTGTGCAGTACTTAAAAAGTTTCCCTCTTTAACCTTAAATGTTCGACCAGTTAAATAGCTTTCCAACAGCTTATGTGTGTTTGCCGTTAAATTTTGACTCAATTTGTATATTAATCCAGCATGCCATACCTTATCAAACGCTTGAGAGATGTCGATAGAGTGCAGAACAGTATTTCTTTTCTTCAAACGCTTTTCTCACCATATTTACAAGTCTATGGGTTTGTTCGATAGTACTGTGTTTTCTTCTAAATCCAAATTGATGATTCGGAATACAATTGTTTTCAGTTAACATCGGGTACAACTTGTTCATAAGTATCTTCTCAAATAGCTTTGATATATTAGACAATAGGCTGATGGGTCTGTATGATTCAACTTTTGTGTGATCTTTTCCCGGCTTGGGTATCATGGTAACCAGTGAAACCTTCCATTCTGGAGGATAATATTCAAGTCGTAATATAGCATTAAAAATAAAAAGAATTATTTTTATTGCTATCCGGGGTAGCTCCATAAGCATCTTGTTGCTGATCTTGTCCATACCAGGCGCTTTCTTGGGATTTAAATCAACAATAGCATTTTCGATCACTCGAATCTGAAAACGTAGGGGTACGGCAACTCCAAAATGGGGTACAACAGGTGGCAACTCAATTGCTTCGTTTGATGTGTTCGGTGTAAATACTTTTTTTAAATGATTAACAAACAGATTCCCTTTTTCAGTATCATTTCTTGCCCAACCGCAACTTGAATTTCGCATGGGGGACTTACATATAACGGGTCTTTTAAGACTTTTTGTTGCTCGCCATAATGAGTAATCCGATTGCGGGGTTGCATCCAGGCTTTCTAAATATTTATTCAATGATTCCATTTTTCGAAATTCCAAGAGCTTTTTAAGTCTTTTTATACAATCTTTAAGCTTCGATTTTAGTTGTGGGGATCTGTGCAATTGCCACTCTTTTCGAAATCTTCTTTTTTCATTTAAGAGCCGTTCGACATCTGCAGAATTAATTCTATTATATCTGAATTGTCGGGGGGTTTGGGTAGCATGTTGAGCAGCCAGTTTGAGATTTTTATCGAAATTGATAAGAGAGTGTTCGATGTTTTCTGGTGTCCTCAGCGGTATATTTTCCGAGCAATGTGTACTGAGGTATTTTTTATATTTGAGCCAATTTATTCTTGTGCCTGCCATCGCTAAATTACCAGTCGGGGATACAATTTCTAGGGGGCTCAATAAAGTAATAATAGTGGGTGAGTGATCTGAAGATAGTTCCAGCGAGGATTCAATTTGAATCATTTCTCTAGGGATATTTTTCATCACGCTAAAATCAATAACATCCGGTATTTTTCGTGGGTCAGTAGGCCAGTAAGTAGGTTGGCCGCTCGAAAGCACATGCAAACCCATTTTAGAAATTGAGTCGAACAAAACACGACCTTTAGGGGTAATCAGTCGTGATCCCCAGAATGTGTGCTTAGCATTATAATCGCCAGCAGCCAGGAAACGGGGGCCTAGTGATTTAAAAAATCTATTATATTGACTTTCTGTAATTGAGAATCTTTTCATCACTAAGTTTCGATGAAAATCTTCAAGACAGATTGTAGTAGCTTGAAGATAATCTTCGCAAAAATCACACATTAAGTAGTGTTATATTCGAGCTTTTATTAAAATTGCCGAGCCTCCGCATGCTCTACCTCTGGGATCTTTGGTGTCATATATTACATATCCATTTATTCGAAAGGAACTTCTGGACGTCAAATGAGTTTCAGAAACCAGCATTACATCAATTTGTTGGTTTCTTATAAAATATTCGAGTTCGGTTTTGTGTTAATAGAATAATCCTATTTATTTTTAATGCTATATTACGTCTTGAATATTATCCACCAGAATGGAAGGTTTCTTTATTTACAATGATACCTAAGCTGGGAAAAGATCACAGTAAAGTAGAATCATATAGAACAGAGCTAACTAAATTTACAACAACGTACTCACACGTATTAAAAACTCATTCAGTCTCGTTTGAGCATTCATTGAAGAAGTTTGTGTTGTCGTATTTTTTTTTTGCTTTTTTACATGAAGATTACTAATGCAGGGATGGAAAAGTTAATATTTTTTAACATCAACGTATGGTGTACGTTTTTAGAATTATAAACTTTTGCTAAATAAACTTATTTTATCTAAAATGCTTTCTTAAATCAATATAAGTAAAGAAGTCTAACAGAAATTTACAAAACAAAAATATTATTTTTAATTAAAATACCATCATTTCAAAATTAAAATTTCCATGCTATACAGTAGTAAATATGAGAGTATAAATTTGTCTCTTTTTCTATTTTTTGCTCTTGCAACAACTGACCAATCGCATGTGTTGCCGGGCTCTGATATAGACCCATTAGCATAATGTCAAATATATCAAAGCTATTCGAAAAACTGTTAATGCACAAGTTAAAGCCGATAGTGAATCATTTTGATTATATTCCAACTCATCAATTCGGATTTCAAGAAAAACATAACACCATAGAACAAACTCACAGGTTGGTAGAAATCATATCCAAGACATTTGAAGAAAAAAAATATTGTTCTGCACTCTTCATCGACGTTTCGCAAGCCTTCGACAAAGTATGGCATGAAGGATTATCGATACTAATAAATAAATAATAATATAATACCTCAACAAACTGAAGTTAAATATCTAGGTCTGCATCTCGACCGACGTCTTACCTGGAAAAAGCATATAGATACGAAATTGACTCAAATGAAGTTAAAATTTGCAATCTAAACTCGATGTTGAGTTTAGATTGCAAACTTTTGCTGTACAGCTCAATAATAAAACCCATATGGTGCTATGGAATTCAATTATGGGGCACGGCCTCAGTTTATTATACTGAAAAAAATCAAAGATTCCAAAATAAAATATTACGAATGATAACATCAGCGCCTTGGTATGTGAGAAATATTAACATTCATAAGGACCTAGGTGTCTCCCTGGTGAAAAATGAAATAAAAAAACAAGCAGAGTCATATTTGAAAAAGTTAGAAGTTCACCCAAACCCACTTGCACGAACATTAATGAGAAGTAATGGCTACATCCGACTAAGAAGATGGAATCCAACAGAACTGCGCTGATGATAGGATATATAAATTAAACATAATTTTTCGTCCAACTGTGGTGGGACGTAAATAAAAAATAATATTTAGATTTAAGATTTGAACAAATTAATAATGTGAACTATATTTTGTGAAGATACAATAAATAAAATATGAAATAAAAAAAATATCTATTAAAAATGGAATATTAAGGTGTATATTTGATTATTAAAATATCCTATTCCTTATTGAATAAAACAGTTTTTTGTATTAATAATATTGATATATGTTGTTGGGAACTGATTTGTGATCTACTTAAATTTTTGTAAATTCCGAACAAACTATTATTATAATTTTTTTTACATGAAAAAGTTCTTTGTAAGTAAAAATGTTGCATAAATGCGCAAAAATCCCAATAACTATTTTATGTTGATTAAAGAAGGGAAGGTATAGAATTATATTCTATTTTAACATTTTGCGGATTTTTGCGGTTTTCGATTTTATTAAATTTTTAGGCCTTTATTCAAAAACGTTTTTCGAAAGTCTTAAGTACAAATTTTGTATGAAAATTTGTTTTATAAATCTTTGATAAATGGTTTTAAATAATATATAGCAATAAATTTTTTATTAGCAAATAACATTTTAAAATTTGGGACTAAAATCAATAAATCTCATGTTTTGGTGCATTTTTTATATTCATTGTGTACACATTATATCAAACAATTGGTCTGATTTGAAACCTAAACTGCTAATTTACAATATAAACCTCTTCATATAAAACTTTTAAAGAATTACAATGATTATAAATAGTAGAGGATGATGAGTTTACCTAAACACTTTTTCAGAATGAATTACTCAGGATGAAACTATTAAAAATTAAAATTCCGCATAATTCTAGATGTTAAGCTAAATCTTACTAATGATCTTACTAATTTGATGTCAAATCTTACTAATTTGATGTACATACTAGAGTTGGGTTGTTCATGAACGAACAAGTTCAATTGAACAATTCAGTCAAATGAACAATGTGAAGTTGTTCAATCATCTTGTTCTTTATTGTTCTTTTTATTCACTTTATTCCTTTTCGTCATCTGTCATTATATGAAACTTATATTTTGAATACACTTTTAAATGGGATTTATGTTGTTTGAATTTTATATAATTCCTTCTTCTTTTCTTTATTATTAATATCAAATTCTTTTTCCAAAAGCAGAAGTGACCTGTTCGTTTTGTTCACTGCAAAAACATTAAGACAGGAATTGTTCATTCACTTAGTTCAGTTAAACACCACAGAATAGAAGTGACCAACTGAACAAAAAGAACGAACTTGTTCATTTATTTGTTTTGAACAAAAACGACCAATCAGTAAAAAGAACAATTATGCCCAACTCTAGTACATACCTTCTTTCAATAAATTTGACTTCATTAGTCCGTTTTGTTCTTAAAATTATATTTATTAATCATTTCGTTAGCTTAGTGAACAAAGTTCCTTTTCAGAAATAAACAGTCTAATACCATGTTCACACGACGGCATTATTCGTCATTCAAGCTCTCATTCGTCATTCAACCCCCAATTACGGACTGAATTACATGATTCGCCATACAAAATTTCAAGTGCGAATTACCTTGTTCGTACGTAATTCAGTTTGAATTACGAGACAGAGACTGTCATCTCTGATTTTTATCGATTATTTATGTATCAAAATCAGCTGTCCAAACAAAAATGTCAAAACAAAACAAAATAAAGAAAAAGATTTTTGTATTAAATAAATAAATTAAAAGAAATAAAAAGTCTGATTAAAGTTAAATTCATTTGTAGAAGTAGCAGCTCTGCCATTCTTTCAGCCCATACCTCTAATAAAGCCCGCTCGCTGCCCTGGTCCCACTTGCTTGCACTTTTTCTTTTTTCTAATAATGAAAATAATAATTAAATTATATTTGTTTAATTAATAATGTTACAATTTTATGTTTTTACTTACCTTTTTTATCCATTGCCAAATTACAAATTTAAAATTCGCACCAAACAAACAAAAAAAACAAAACATGTAAACAGAAGAAAAAAACAAGAAGAAGAAATAAATGTGAAACTGAATTACGAATTTTGTCGTGTAAACAGGTTGATTCGCAATCGTAATTCAAAACGCGAATTAAGTAATTCAGACTGCCGTGGAAACATGGCATAAAATCCATGATTTGAAATATTTTTGAAACCTGATAATGGAGTTTTATTAATTATTTGGTAAGATTTATAATGACAAATAATCACAGCTAAGATGAAGTGCGATTGCATCTTATAGGTCCTTCTTTGGGACTTGTAACATTTTCTCTTTCATATCAGAAAGTCGAGGTGATAATAAATTTTTAAAATTATTAAATATTTAATTAAAAAATTGTGATTTACATATTTTGGTTGAAATTTAATGAAGAAACCAATAATTAAAGCAAGTATTATATATTTAGTAACATATTCATTTGAATGAAATAATAATTTTGAATTTTTTACAAAATAAAATGGACTTAGCACTTTTGCATATTTATAGTTACATAATATTAACTATTCCCGACTACTAAAATCCAAAAATTTTAAAGCTGTGTATACTTTATTGGACATTTTATGTTTTCTTCACGTTTTCTTCTTCATTAAAAAGTCGGTAATTAGAAAAATTAAAAAAAAAAATTCCATTTTTTTTTTGATTTCACTATTTTTCACTTTATTTTGTTCGGTGGGTTATAATATTTTTACATATTTGGAATCTAGAGAAAAGTACATTTGATACCAATAACTTACATCAAAAACCAGTGGTTGATTTATCGCCCTTTTAACATATCTTTGCCCCTATGTGGATTGCGGTAAAATTTTGCTTTTGATTTTGCACATTTTTTGAGGCCAAGGCCAAGCCAATATCGGAAACAAATATAAGTCTGACGGGGCATCGTTTGGACTATAAAGGATTAGTCAAAACTTCCCAACCACTTTATTTTAAGTGATACTGCAGCATTTCAGACATAAAAAATCGTCTTTCAACGTGTTTCAGCTTCAATTCGCATTTCCCTGCTTTTGGATGAATCCTGCTTCCTTCAAACGTTTTGAAATTGCTGATTGAGTAGCTACCAATGATTTCGCATGCTCTTGTTGAGTTTGACAACTATCTTCATTGAGTAACGCTCCAATTCTTGGGTATTTCAGTCACGGATAACCAGCGAGAAAATGGAGATAATGATTTTTAATTATTCTGAGTAGATTGATCATTAAGAAATAACTGGTTAAGTATACGAAGTCTTTTCTGAATAAATATTTGCTCACGGGAAATACATACATATCAGTTCCACTTAATTGTTTGATTTTTTTTATACATTTGCAACATAATGATGTTCTTTAAAACTATATATGAAATAAGTGGTTAGCCCAGCAAAAAATGGTGCTTCCTCGGAAGCAGGTTTGTAAGGCAGAGAGCACTTGTATACTGCTACCACTTCGCATGAAAGATTACATGATTTTTATATGGGATTCCTAGCGTACAGGCTCTGCATAAGGAATCCAAAATAAGCATATTTCACAGCTTTAAAATTAACCTGATTTCATCGAATTAAATATGTGCAAACAATTGTGCACATAGATTTTAGAGCTGCTGAGAAGCAATAAAATCTTACAGACCCAGTGATTGCCTAACAAGAAGCGCTGATTTTTTCTAAGTTCTTTACCACCTATACGAATAGCTTAGTGCATGCCTTCCAAAATCATTTTTGTAAGGCAATAATTTTAGGATGCAATTAATGTTTGCTGGGTAGATATGGAAAATCCAAAAAAGCGGGAATTACAAATCCCGAGTGGGACGCGGGATTTCATGACTAAAAGCGGGATAATCCCGCGAAAATCGGGACATTTTTCAATCCTAATTGGTACGCTTTTGAGAACTATTGCTGCGTTTCCTTTCAAGGCCAAGATCAATTCTATAGCTTTTTCTTCTCGTTGTGGACTTGAACTTCAGCAAGACGTTTCTCGAGATCATAAATGGGGTAGTGCACTAATTTTGCAGTTTGCACTAATACTTAAGCTACGTACACACGGTTGTCAGATCTTACAATATTGTCAGAAAAATTTTCAGAAAATGTCTAACAACCGTGTAAACTTACAATTTTTGTCTTACAACGTTGTCACAAAAAGTATTGTCAGTACATTGTAGGACAATAATATTATCAGACATCTGACAATCGTGTAAACACCTTACGTTGCCATTGCCAGATCATTGTCAGAAACTTTTTATTGTCATATGTGCGAAGTTTATGCATCTGACAATGGCATCATTGTCAGTGCAAAAAACACACGATCATGACCCTATACTCAGTTTGTCCATTTTGGTGACCAATTTTTGTTTTTATGGGCCAAAGATTTTGAAAATCAGTGGGCTCTCAAAAAATGGTGTCATTAATTTTTGGCCAAAAGCTAATTCAGACTTGGTAATACCGCTTAACTTTATATGGCAATAATATAGCTAAGAGTCCGCCAAACAAATATTGTTAACATTTTTTTTCCAAAAAATAGACTTTTCGTGCACTTTTTTTGAAAAAAATATAGGAAGAACAATTTTTTTTTTTACTTTTTTTAGAATAACATCCAGGGACTCCTAATTTGTCACTAACAATATTGAGTAATGTTGTAGCTACGGTAAATCTGAATAACTCTTGTGAACATATCGATGCATTATGAACGTGTCTAGTCCCTCTAAATAGCACATTCGTTTTTATTATTTTTTGACTCTAAAACAAAGATTGTTTGTTGAAATAGTATGATCAAGTCCACACTTCTATGTTGTGCTGTATTATTTAGTCGGCACACATTTAAAAAAAAATCGCCAAAATTGATCAAATTGTTCGGAGACCATTCGCAATAAATTATGATACAACTCCGGCTCGTCAGTTCGTAAGTGGATGAGCAATGTAGCGTAAAATCCTTCCTACTGATGGCGAAGTACCCAATCCTTTACCCAAACTTTACGACGATTTTTTGCTATTTTGCCTTCATCCGTCATGCAATGGCTTTTTTCTGTTCCATAATAATACTTTAAATTTCCAACTTTTTAATAAATACACACAGATGACAATTAAAATTGTTTGTAAAAAGATTTGAATTTTCTTCTGACAATGTCTAACAAGAGATCTGGTTACCTTTGCCATACAACAATCTGACAACCGTGTGAACTGACAATTTTTGTTGGCATATACATTTATTGTTTGACAATTGTCTGACAATGAAATTGTAAGGTTTTCTTACAATCGTCTAAACTGACAATTTACCTTTTGGTAATAATATTTCATTGTCAGTACATTGCGAGCACATTGCCAGATCTGACAACATTGTAAAATCTGACAACCGTGTGTACGTAGCTTTAGTGATAGTGCAATAATTTTGTTCATATTTAGTGCTGAGTTGAAAATTAGCAGCCTCACTAAACATTAGTGATAGTGAGTTAAAAAAACTTTGCATTCAAAATTAAATTAGTTTATTTAAAAAAATGCAATCATCAGTTTCTTGCAACTTTTTTTTCTGCACTAATTTAAGTGCAACTTCAAATTGTGCACTAAATTTTTAAGTTCAAAGTGGTTTAAGTTTATTTAAGTGCACTAGGGTTCCTACGCGGGAAAAATTTCCCGGGAATTCCCGGGAATATATTTTTGTTAATTTTCGGGAAATGTTTGTCGGGAATTTCTTCATAAGTTTTCTTCTAAATTATATCCATACATTTTTTCGGTTCTAGCAAAATAACAGAATTTTTTTCACTCAACTCTAGCTACAGTAGAAAAATTTGGTTATTATTAATGAATCAATTTAAAGCTTATGCTTTTAAAAGAATTATTAAGATGCCTAACATTACAACTTTTTGGGATATTCAGTGATTATTATTTATATTTATGAATGTATTTATATTAAATCAATATGTATTAAAAATAATTACAATCTACAAAACATAATCTCAGATATCTCAAAAGAAAATATTAGCAACCTTATTAAACTCTTAAAAGAATTAAATATTTTTAATAAAATTTAAGCTTTAAACTAAATTTTGATTAAAAATTGCTTACAAATAAAATAAAGAAAAAATACCAACATAAGTATAATATAAAATATACCATAAACAAAACTTCATATAATCTTAAACTAAAAACGTAATTTTAATATATTATTATTTCATCTTTATAATTATAAAACACATCTTTAAAATATGAGCTGATGGCCTTAGATGCTAGTGCTCAAAAAAAAAATTAACTTTATAATAATTGTATTATTATGTAGTTATTAAATAAATAAATATTTATATTTAGAGAATATAATAACAATAATAGTGGTTCAAATTTTTTTATCTACAATCAGATTTGAAAAATTTCTCTAACTACGCATATTTTATAGATTTAACATGGTCGAAATTCTTAAGTTTTTTAATTAAACAAAGAATTTATTGATATTATACTGATTAAAACTACGACTGTCACAATACCGATCAAATGCCACTATTAAATTAGAAACCATTATAAAGGCTGGACCAACAACCAAATATAGTTATTTTATACTTCTTTAAAACCCTGGTAAAATTATAAGTCAATTTATCCGAAAATTTTTCTGGTTTAATTTAATATTAAAAAATTCCCGGGAATGAAACGAAATTTCTAAGAGGATGTATAAAGTATTTGTACTGTTTGAAAAGCTAACTTTACGTCAAATATTTTAAATGAAAAAAAAATTATAATTTTTGATACCGAGGGGACCAGGTCCATTCAAAAAACGCCTATTTTTTATGTAAAATTCAACTTTAGAACAAAAATTCTCAAATCGCATAGTCGATATCAAAATATAGTAACCTATTTTAGATGGCCCAATATGTTCTTAATTATTTTGTAGAGGGTTCCGGTAACCCCGCCTCAGGTATGGATATTATAGGCAAAAAACGAAAAAATCCCATTTTTGGAATTTTTCAAGACTTTTTTGGGAATTGCAGAATACTTGATAACAAATTTCAAAATTTGTTTTTATTTTTCCATTTTAAATAGAAAAATCTACATAACTGCGAAATTTAATTAAAAAATATTCATAAATAAAAATTTTATTTCAATTTGAAAAATTTGTATCTATGCAAAAACTCAATAAAAAGCATTTTTTGTAATTTTTTTAAAAAAGTATTCCATAATTGTCTAAAGTTATATACATTTTTGAAAAGTATATACAAAATCCTCTATCCATTGATATATAACTTGTCTATCTTATGTTTTTTAAGTGGCAAATTAATTAGGGAAAACTTAACAACTCGCTGATAATTTACCTAAGAAAGAAATTCATAAAAAAGCATGTTGCCTACATAATAACATTTTTATGAATGTAAATAACAGTGCACAGTGGGGCAGAATCGAAATTTTTTGTAAATAAATCTGGCATTTCTAAACGGCTGGTCCGATCGGGATAAAATTTTACGTGACCGTAGCCGAGGAGCATTCGAGTTTAAGTTATTAAAATGGATCCTACAAATGTTCCAGGGTCGGCGCTATAGGGGCTCAAAGTAGGGTACCTTCCACATGTAACATTTTTAAACACGTGCCATTTTTTTGTTTCCCATCCGATTTCAAAGATTTTTATATTTTTGGAAAGCGCTCGGCTAGGTCTTGAAAAAACATGCTTGCGTGTGCTATTTGTCTGTTCTAATTTTTTTTTCGAGTTATAGGCATTTAAACATTTTATTTTTAAAATTTGGTCATACCTTGGCCCGCTATTTTAAAAATATAGGGCGTAATTTTGGACCGAATGGACTCGAATTTTTGTAAGTTAGATAACTAAATTACCAATAATATACAAAATATTTCAAATCAATATCTGTTATGGATCCAAAAATAAACCAAAATTTAAATATTAAAAAAATAGTAGATTTTTGCTGTTTTTTGGGCGAAAAGGGGACGAAACTCTTTTTTTATTAAAAAAAAACTATCTTTAACAATTTTACGGGGAACATTTTGGTGTAAAAAAATGTCCTTCGTAATTTGACCTATTTTTTATCAAAATTTCTAATTTGGGCCACATGTTCTAAAATCCCAAAGCTGGGATTAGAAAACGGAAAGCAGCTTTAGAAACCTTGATGTGTTCCCTATTTATCGCCAAAGTATTTTCCCAGCCCCGAAGGAAATGTGGACCCTATAGGCAAAATTGTAAAATATACCATTTTTGGTATTTTCGCTCCAATTTTTAGGAATTGCGGGATTCCCTTTGACCTTTTGACAAGTTTTTTTACAACTTGTTAATTAGAATGACAAACTTTAAAAACGTTGAAAATTTCATTGAGTTTCGTTAATAAATGAAGATTTTATTACATATAACATATTTATTGAGTCTCTAAACTAAAATTTATATAAAAATTTTAATAGGATTGCAAATATTAGGAAGAGTTTGATCCACATTTTCTCCGAGCTTTATTTTTTTGTTTAGATAAGTTAATTTTTGGTCTTACAAAAAAAACTTCAAGTCAATATCTCAATTAGGTTCAAAAATATGCAACTTTAAAACTCCGTCCTTCAAAAATATTGCACTTTTTCATATTGAATTTTTTTTATAAATTTTCTTAATATTTTATTCAACACAAGTCATTGGTTCTAACTCAGTCACATTAAACATTTTTCAAATGGGTGAAAAACTTTTAAAATTTGAAGCAATCAACTTTTTATACACTTTTTTCTTTCCAAAATTTTTTTACTTTTATAATTTTTTACTTTTATAATTTTTTACTTTTCTGCTTTTTTCTACTTTTCTACTTTTTTAATTTTTTACTTTTATAATTTTTCCTTTTCAACATTTTTACTTTTCTACTTTTTTAAAATAAGCCTTTTGTTTTGAAACTTTATGTACTTTTTGTTTTTTAAGTTTTTAAATTTTTGTTTATTATTTACATTCATTGAAAAATATTTTCAATTATTTGAATTTGTGTTAAAAAAGTAAAGAAAGTTTTTTCAAATATTTATTTTCAAAAGTTATCCCTAAAATTTCATTTGTTATTAGGCTAATTAAATTTGTTGTTTGCAAAATAAAACATTTTTTTACTTTTTAAATATTATTGTTTAATAAATATTCATAGTATTAGAAATATGTATAATAATTATTATCAAATATCTTTAATAAAGAATTTTTAAAATTTTGTTATATTTAATAATATCATACATCAAATTTCGAAATAGTATGCCATTCACATACACTCGATTTTTAAAATCAACTCGATAATCCACAAATCATGTAATTATCATAAGATTTCACATATTTACTTTCATAATATTTAAATTTACTATCATAATATTTAAGGTATTTGCAGACTACTATACTGAGTACTAATAGTTGTCAAGAACTCATGTATCATAATATAATTTTAACGTCTAATCAATCAAAAGAAATTTTAAAATTTTTGACTTTGTGTTTATTAGAATAAGAATAATAAAAAACAAAAATTAAAATGTCAACAAATTTACAAAAAAATAATATTTCATTCGTTACTGTGACGAATTGAATGAGCTAAAAGTATTATAAAATAAAAACATGGGATTTTTATAATACAAATTGTTTATCAATTTATATATTATGTACGTATTTGAATTGAAATAATTTTATTTAGGAAACTTATTAGGAAAACATATTAAGTAAACTTAATAAAATAGTAAAATAAAACTATCTCTAATCTCTTTGAAACTCAATATAAAACAAGTAAGAAAGTATGGTCGGTCGGTCAAGCCCGGCCATATAATACCCTACACAAAGTATATGACCAAAAAAATTAGGTTACATGACTTCCGTATATATGAAACTTATTTGGAGAGAAATTTGTGTAGATATCTATAAAAATTAAACATTTATGATCGATAAAGTCCAATTTATGGAGGACATTTGTATGGGGGCTAGGTAAAATAATGGACCGATTTCAGCCACGTTCAATTGGCTTCGTCCTTGGGTCGAAAAAAAATGTATTTGCCAAATTTTATAGAAATATCTTCAAAATTGCGACCTGTACTTTGCGCACAAGGTTTACATGGATAGCCAGACGGACGGCCATCGTTCACTATGGTGGTGTAGGGTATAAAAATCATAACTTTAGGAACGATTTTACAGAATTAGATCGGATTTTATAAAATAAATTATATTCAAATACACTAGATTATTTTAAAATCGACTCGATAATCCACAATCATGTAATTATCATAAGATTTCACATACTTGTTTTCAAACAAAATCGAGTAAATTTAATGTTTTTTGTTGTTGGGTTTGCTTTCTTGAAAGCAAAATTATGTTTTTATAAAAATTTTTTTTACAAATTTTTTCATTTCCGTTGAATTTAACCTTGACCATATTTTCAAATATGAATCTTTAATGCATTTCGACCGTGTTGGTTATTGACCCTCATTGTGTTGTTGCATCACTTATGCGATTCAGTTTTCATTTCATAATTTTTTTTGCAATCCCAAATTATTTAAAAAGAAAAAAATAAATGGATTTATAAAAATGTTAAATTGTGGTGTAAGCAAAATGTATTTTCCCATAGTATGCATAGTTTTTTCGTTTGTCGCGTGTCGTTATTAAGGTGTAATTTAAAACACATAAGCGGAGTTCAGTATTAAATGCGAATGGTATTGTATCATTGCAAATGCAAAATTGTAAATGTTTTTGTGTGTATTTTGTTATTGGATTACGGTAAAATTTTGCATTTGCAATGATGCTAGACCATTCGCATTTAACAGTGAATACCGCTATAGTATCTGATAACGAATTTTCAATGCATTTTTACAGAGTTGGGTTGTTGACACTCTTTGTGTTGTTGATTCATTTATTGAATTCAGTATTCATTCCATTTTTTTTACAACTCTATTAGAAAATTTATCAAAAAGTTATACGGGAATACAAAATAATTTTTTTTTGTTAAGAATTAGTGTGCTGAATTCCCAATAATTGATAAATTCACTGAAATTTATTGTTGGGGGATAAGCTAGTTCCTATGCGCATTTCACTGGTTGCTTAGGCCAGATCATCAGGAAACCTTACCCCAAAAGGCTTTAGAAAAACTAAAGATATTATACAAATAAAACACTAGCGTCCAGACGGACGGACGGCCATCGTTCATTATGGTGGTGTAGGGTATAAAAATCATAACTTTAGGATTTTATAGTCAAGTCAGATGTTAAGTAAAAGTAAGTAGACATATATACCCCATACGCTTTTTAAAAAACAAAAGCTCTAAAGTTGTTTTGTACATACAATAGTAAAGTACATACTTTTTTATTAATCACCACATAGTTTTTTTGACAACGAAGTTTCGGATTTTAAATTTAATTTGACAAAATAGAAATAGACGGAAAAGCTTTTCAATGTCTCAAATTTATCAATGTTTTCTAATAATCAAAGTTTAATTTATTTTGTTCTTTTTATACTATGACGTTGGTGAATTTATTTATGCTTTTTCTATGTGTATATTCCATTGAAAAACGAATTTTAAATCATTATTTATACTTATTTAAGCACAACGACATTTTGTTTTTATTTCTTGTTTAAAATATTTTGTAATATTAAACCTTAAGTATAATACTTAATACATAATTTCTTAATATTGGTTTAAATTGATAAAAATTAAGTAAAAATTAAGATAATAATTATTATTTTTGTAATACTATGAATATTTGTTAAACAATAATATTTAAAAAATAAAAAAATGTTTTATTTTGGAAACAACAAATTTAATTAGCCTAATAACAAATGAAATTTTAGGGTTAATTTTTGAAAATAAATATTTGAAAAAACTTTCTTTACTTTTTTAACACAAATTCAAATAATTGAAAATATTTTTCAATGAATGTAAATAATAAACAAAAATTTAAAAACTTAAAAAACAAAAAGTACATAAAGTTTCAAAACAAAAAGCATATTTTAAAAAAGTAGAAAAGTAAAAATGTTGAAAAGGAAAAATTATAAAAGTAAAAAAAGCAGAAAAGTATAAAATTATAAAAGTAGAAAAGTAAAAAAATGTTGGAAAGAAAAAAGTGTAAAAGTATAAAAAGTTGATTGCATCAAATTTTAAAAGTTTTTCATCCAATTGAAAAATGTTTATGTTGTTTTGCTACTGATGAGGCAGAAGTAGGACCAAATTTTGTACTGTTGTATCCGTCTCAATTTTTCATTAGTATAAATGTCATGAGGTAAATTTATACAATTTATTTAATAATTTTTTGAAAATTTATTTAATTAGTCTTCAAAGAAAAAAAATTAATAATTTCTTAAACTTCAATTATTTGAAAATGTTATAATTAATTAATTAACTCTAACTATGAAAGAAATTTTAAAGTAAATTTTTGTTGAAGTCGACTTTATTTTAAAATAGAACTTTTGCTTTTATTTGAAAAAAGCTTCAAAACTTTTTCCAACATCTACATTCAAATAAATCAAAATATTTTTCAATGAATGTAAATATAAAAACGAAATTTCAAAAAATTAAAGAAACAAAATGTAAACAAAAGTTCAAAACAAAAAGCTTTCTTTGAAATAATAAAACAACATTTTAAATTTGTTTTATGGTACGAAATTGATAATTGAATAATTGAAATAATAATCATTTTTATGGACTTAAAACCGACTTTAAGGCTTTTGTAGTCATGCTGATTAATTTTAGTTCATTATGGTTTGATAATTGTATTTTAAGTTTTTTAAAGTTTCTAATTAAAATTATTCGAATAAATTCAAGAAATAAAACGCAAAAGAAATATAATTTAAAAATCATAAAGATATGAAACTTGAATTGAATATACATATTATTGTATTCACTAATTGTTATACAATTGTAACAATTTTTAATATTTATAGTTTGAAATATTTTGTATTTAGACCATATTATTTGATGTAGACTTTGATGTCAACGTTGGAAATTCTGGAGACTTGGAGAAGTTGGGCTTGAGTTGTTTGTATGTCAGAAAAAATGTGGATGGAGACTTCGCCAAAAAAATATAATTAAAATCAAAAAGGTTTGAAACTTTAATTGAATATTTTATTGTAGCAATTGCTTATGTTTATAGTTTGAAATATTATTTGATGTAGACTCTGATCAAATTTAAATTTTTTGAGACTCTGATATTGGATTTTTGAAGTTGTGGTTAGAGTTGTTGTTGATTTTATTTTATGTTTTAAAAATGATAAATTTTGTTATCTGCTTAATTAGCTTTTTGAATCTAAAATATTGTGTTAGAAATGAGAGATTTAAATGTGTGGTTTTATTTGTTTGACAAAGTTAGGTTTGAGTGGAGAATTTTATAATGGATGTTGTGTTGAAAATTATGGAGACTTGGAGAAGCTGGGCTACTTTAATACCACAATTCTAATTCTTTTTGAATCCTTATTATTATTTCGATCATTAATTGTCTTGAGGTAGTTCAATATTAAAATTTATATTTTTGTATTTTGAAATCTTTATTTGATTTTTAATTAAACATTATTAATCTATTTATATTATTCTTCATTTCATTAATTGATAATTTTATTTACTTTATAGGGGATTTCATTGATTGTTAAAATTATGTTTTAGTGGAGTTATAGTAAGTGGAGACTTGTAATTATTTTTAATGAGACCTTGTTATACATCTAATATTGTTGTTTAGGGTTTAAAAAATAATTTCAATAACCAGAATTTTATTAAGTTATTATTATATAGTTGAGATGACTCGGATGAAATTTGGATTAAAATATTTATTTTCCTTTTTATATATTTATTGTGAATTTATTTTTATATCTTGAGACTAGAGATGTTAATCGGGACTGATTTTTAAAAATCCCGGGGTTCGGGATTTGGTAAAAAATCCCGAAATCCCGACCCGAGGTTTCGGTATTTTCGGGAAATCTAAAATCTCGAAAATTATAAGAAAGAAACGTACATAATTATGTCTTTACAATTGAAAGTAAATTTTTTATTTAGCAATTCATTTTTATTAGACACTAAAAAGCATAAAATACTTGCATGAGTCATTATATAAGAAGAAATAACAATAAAGTATGTACATTAGGCCGTGTCGATTTGTATGGACGATCAAAACGTAAAAAATCGTATAGCAGAAACGCAATCTACGCAAAATTCTATGAAATTATCCGCAAGAAACCATAGGTCTAAAATCAAATCCTATCTTGCGTTTCTGCTATACGATTTTTCGTGAAAAAAATCGACAACTGGTGAAAAACCATACTTTAGTATAAAAAGTGTTTATTTTAAATAGCTTCTTAAGAATACTATTGCATCTATGGTTTCACCTGCCATTCTGGAACGAATTTTGTTTTCGACATATGCTGCTGCCGAAAAACATCTTTCACATTGGCAAACCCGTTTGCAAATACTTATAACAAATCTGCAAGTATTTTCCTCTTGTTCCTTCAGAAATAAAATGATGTATTTCTTCTGCAAGTTGAAAATCTACATTATAATTTGGTTTCGTTATTGTTATTTGGGGTTTTTAAATTTATTAATAATATCTTTTAGCCTTTTAGCAATCGAAATATTTTCATTTTGTTCGAGCTCCTCATCTGAGATAAAATCAATTTCATTTGAAGAGGATTTAAATTGAGTTTTGTTAGATAACTTACAAAAAAAGTTGAAGAATTGATTTTCTAGAGCCCCACTCAAGGAAAACCAAAAATACCCTTTTCCTTTATTAACTATATTGTAGCAAGAGTTGAGCTTAACAACTTTGCTTTGCGATATTCGGGCATGTAGAATGTCAAAATGAATGAAAAAGTCAAACAAAAATGACAATTTCCCCTATTTATTTATTTATGAAAAACGGGATTGCATCTCTACTTGAGACCTTGTTATGAGATTAAAATTTTTGAAATTTGTAAAACTGGAATAGTGTAGGTATATATCATATATTTTTCTTAAAAGTTGGTCAAAGTAACGACTTTTATTAACATTTTATTTTCGTTTTAAAGCAGCGAGCTGCAGTGAGCTCTCAAATGAGCTCTCTTGTTTTTATTTTCACATGTACGCAAGCACACACATTGTATAAAAACAGTCAGTCTCGCATGAGCATTGATAGAAGCAGGTTGTGTTACGCTTTTACGTTTGTTTATTTCATTATTTCAGCTATTTGTTTTTGTTTTTGCCAGAGAATAATTCTCAACTCATACAACTACAATATCTAAAAACTGTAGTGGTGTGAGTTTGCATTTCGCTGTTTTAAAGTTATATTTAGTTGAAACTTGTGAATTAAAGGCTGAATGGGACCTGTTAAGTTATTTTTATTTGAATAGAGATTCTTTATTTTTCGTGGTTATATTTGCTACTATGAAAATTGTTTAGATTTTATATTATACTGAGGAAACTTTTAATTTTTGTGGTTATATTTGCTATTATGATGTACAATTTTTTAATTTGATGAAAATGTATATCTATTAAGAACTCGTAAGTGGTGTCTGCTTTAAAATTCTATTTTAATTTTGTAATTTCAAATTGAGAAAAATCTTAATTTACGTTCGTTATGTAAATATTGAGCCATATACTAATTTTAAAAGTATTCTAGATATGAAAATGTTTAATGTGAATAAAAAAAATACTCCCATTAATTTATTATTACAATATTCAAAATTATTCATGACCATATTACATTTATATATTTGAACTGTGTATTTATATTTTTAAGTGGTGATTTCTACTCAAATATTTTCCAAAATATATTTAATTTGAAAAAACACTCAAGGAGGTATTTTACATTAAAACAACTCACACTCAAAGATGGGAAAACAAACCAAACAACACAATTTACAAAAAAATATGAAACTCAAAACTAACTTTTCTCTCACAAATTCTTGAAAAAAAATCATCTTGCAAATTTACAAGTCACACGAAAATGTATCTTCCCTATAATTAAAATTATATACCCTAATATAGACTAATTAAAAGAAAATAAACCCTACTATTAAAACTGCATTAAAAGCCTCTACACAATAGTACAACAAAACTAATGAAATAAAAAAACAAAATCAATTCCACACAATACAACACACAAATTATTTGTATACATTACTCAAATTACCTGAAGCAAGAAAACAAAAATTTACAAATTATCGCTGCCTTTTTCTCTGCCAAAAATTCCTCGTCATCAAATTTTCGCTGCCTTTTTCTCTGCCAACAATTACTCGTCATCAAATTGTCGCTGCCTTAATTTCAGAAAATGCTCTTCAATATTCCTCATAACAATTTTTCAATATTCCTCTTCTCTACCAGTTTAGAGGAAAAAAATCCTCTAAATCACGCCAGAAACCCTATATTTATTCTACTAGCATGGATTTAAGCACTATGTTTGTTGCTGTGATGGAAAATTCAAAGAAACAAATGAAACTTCTAAAGTAAACAACGAGAAACTTCTTGCTGAAGTCAAAGAAACTATCAAACACTTAGCTGAAATGGAAGCGAAACTTCAAAAATCCTCTCGAGCTACTGATGAGAAAATTCAGGAAATGTCTTAGGTTATTAACAGCAGAGTGGACGTCATTGACAAAAAGGTGTCTGAATTAGAGAGCGGCCTAGAAAAACAATCCCAAAAAGTTGATAATAAATTTCTCGATCTGGAAAGGAAAATTAATAATCTTCAATGCCAAGACGGACCGGTGCGAATTATTTCAGAAACGTCGAGTAGAATAAAGGCTCCTAGTTTTGATGGCACCACACCATTTAATGTGTTCAAGTTCCAGTTTGATACGGTTGCCATTAGAAACATGTGGAAAGACGAGTTGATTTTGGCCTTAAAAGGAAATGCAGCAGTAGTTCTTGAAAGCGTGCCAGCGAGCAACACAAATTGTTATGATGACATAATGGAAGCGCTACAACGTAAGTACGGTGGCGAACATAAAAAAGAATTATACCGAATGGAATTGCGTGGTAGAGAGCAGAATTCCAATGAGACGCTACAAGATTTTGCGATGAAAATCGAGCGTTTGCTACAGCTTATTTATCCAGGGCAGAACCATCCGATTTTGGAACATTTGAAGATATAGGCATTTGTGAATGGTATTCGCGATCCAGAGATAAAATATGCGGTATGTGCCACACCAAAGTCATCATTCTTTGAAACCGTCTCATTCGCGCTGGTAAAAGAAACAGCAAAGATAATTTCAAAGCCCCAGATGTGTAATGTGCGGAAAATCGAGGTTGTCGCTGAAAATGATAGAAGTATGGTCAACGAATTAAAGGAATTAAAAGAGGCAGTTTTAAAGGCTTTAAGTAAGAGACAAACTGTAGAAAAAGTTAAACGGTCGGAAGCACATACAGCTGCGGTATAAATAATAGCAGCGCAGCTGAAATTATTGTTTAGATGTTAAAAAAAAATTACTGTGATATTTAAAAAAATATATATTTTCATTTTTTAATTTCTTATTTAAGGTATTTTTAAATTTTACATTTAAACTTAAAAAATAACTTCAGGTTGAGAGATCAGAAATTTAAAAGTATTCATTTAAAATGATTTGGCAGTAAAAAAAATAGCAGCAGCTTTCCAAATATTATTTTTTTCTTAAAAAAAGTTAATCAACTTTGTACTTTTTTAAATGTGTATTTAGTATGAAAGGAAAATAATGATTTAGTATTTTGTTGAGCTGCCTTTGTTCTTTAAAACAGCTTCACAGCGTCTTTTCATGGAGTCTACAAGTTTTTGGCATCTTTCATTTGGTATTTGCTTCCAGGATCCTTCCACGGTTCTCCAAAGCTCATTATTATTTTTTGGTTTTGCCTCCGACACTGCTTTTTTAACATCACACCATAAATTCTCAATCGGATTGAGATCAGGCGACTGCGCAGGCCACTCCATAACTGTAACTCCGTTTTCTTCAAAGAAGCTTTTGGCGAGTCGGCTGGTGTGCTTTGGATCATTGTCCTGCTGGAAGATCCATCTGAGAGGCATTTCGTAATCGGCGTATGGAAGCATGATATTTTTAAGAATATCTACATATTGGGAGGCATTCATGATATTTTTTATCCAATATATCGGACCTACACCATAATATGAGAAACATGCCCACACCATTATGCTTGAGCCTCCATGTTTAACAGTTTTAACTGTAAATCGCGGGTCATATTCCTTGTTTGGAGGTCTTCTCACATATTGCCGAGATCCTCTTCCGCCATATAAAACAATTTTTGATTCGTCTGACCACAATATGTTGCGCCACTTTTCATTGGGCCATGTCACATGCAATTTTGCAAATTCTAATCTTTTTTTGACATGTGTTTTTTTTAAAAGTGGTACAGCTCTTGGGCTTCTTGCGTGCAAATTTTGTTGACGTAGTATCTTACGCACTGTTTCGACACTCAGGCTTGGGCATACGTTATCCTTAATCTCTATAGCTGACGCTAAAGGATCTTTGCAACTATAACGCTTTACACTTCTTTTCAAAGCAGGAGTTACTAACGGCTTTCTCCCACGTGTTTCGGTCTTATCTTCAAATAATATGGCGTTCCGAATCATTTTGGCTGAGCAATCTAGAATATTTTGTATTTCTCTGTATTTTTTTCCTTCAGAAATCATTTTTTTTATAATGTTACGTTTTTCCTCCGTACAATGCTTTGCCCGCCCCACTGTAAAAAAAGTAACACTCAATATACTTTTTTATCAATAAATATAAATTTTTCTTACTTTTAGAAAAAAAATTTATTCCAAAAACTTTATTAAAATATGTTAATTTTGCACTTTTATAAAAAACTGCTATTATTTGGACTGCTTGTAAAACCGAACTAAAAAGAAAACGCAAAAATTTTAAAGAAAGAAAAAAGAATTTAAAAAATTTACAGTTATATTTTTGTTATTGCTTCTTTTAAGTAAAAAAACAAAAAGTAATGGAATTCCAAAAAGCAACACATAACGAGTTATAAAAAGTAATTTGGAAATATATGGTCTGCTGCTATTATTTATACCGCAACTGTACTTACTATGGAAACGGCAGCGTCGCAGTCTATCATCAGAACAGATTTAGTAAAGAAATCGATGGAACCAATTTGCAATGTAAGTCTACGCACCGCTACTGGAGAGCCTGCCGCTGTCCATGGTATGGTTAATGTGAAACTAACTATTGCACAGTGGTTTTCCTTATATGAACAAGCGGTCAATAATCAATATCTCCAAAACTAAAAAAGATAGGGTCTTCAAAATTTGTCACCTCATAACATGACCGTGGAACTTAAAGTTTGCAAATTTTTAAGAAAAAATATTAACAACTGTAACCACAGTAGCCCTTTGATCTTTCAAGGGTTAATTGGCTTTTAAATTTGTTTTATGAATTTTTGAAATAAAATATTTCAGTATGAAAATTCGTTTGTTTTAAACAATTTAAGTAAATTTGTATTCCATTTTAATTCATTTGAATTATACACTGAAAAAAATAACTTAATTAAAAAGTTATACAAAGTTATATAATGCAATATGAGGTATTACTAAGTAATATAAGGTAGTAAGGTAAAATAAGACATTAATATATATATATCAAATATTAATCAAATTTAAAACTCCTTGACTTAAACTACTTATTTTCTTTGTTGGTAAGTTTGTCCTCCAGAAATAAATGGATATGAACTTAAAAGTTCTGTATTTGTAGCATTGCACGAAATTTTTCGGGTATGTTGCAATCTAAACTGTTTTATATGCTTATTTTTCGCTTCAGCTGCTTCCTCCGATAATTCACCTATTGACACTACTACATGCTTGCTTATCTCAGCTCCATGGATCAGATTTTTATGTACCGATGCAAAAATAAGACGGTGCACAGAGGGATTTTGGTGTCAAAAAGTCAATTTTTCAAACACTTAATTTCAACAATCAAATGATGCAATTATGTAGAGAAATGTTTATAGATGAAATTTTATTTTTAGAAAATTTAACTAAAAAAATTTTCACGCAATTCAGTGGTATAATTTTCCTAATAATACCATTTACCTTTAACATATTTGAAAAATATAACATTTCAACATCAATAAAAAAAATTATGGCGAAACCATAAATCGTTAAGAAGATATGCCCAAATCTATAAGACTCTAATTATTATTGTATTTTTGATTTTCAATGTAGCCCCACTTTCCCCCAAGCTCTTTTTTTTAATAAAATGAAAGGTGGGAGTGTCTTGTTTCGATTAAAAAAAAAGAATAGTTTTCGGAACAGGAGGTATATTACAGATTACACGCCCATCCGCAAATTTCCGCAACTAACTTCAGCACTTTTAGTATCTTAAGAATCAGATTAATACAATAAAAAAGAAACCTATGGGGGAATCTTGGGGGAACACAACTAAAACATTAAGTAAACATAATAAAGTTTTACAAATAAGTAACAAACATATAGGTTAACTAAAACATTAATTTCACAAGAATTACAACACAAGTTAGTTTTTATTATTTTCTAAAGATAAAATAAATACCTTTAACTTCAAAATCCATTGAAAATAATTTAATTTTGTAGACTACAGCAATTGCAAGACCGCTTTGAAGTGCACTTTTGCTTTGAATTATTCTTCCAGCTTTCATCTGCGCTTTGCAAATGAATATTTCCTCATGCTTTAAATTTTATTTTTAAAAAGTCCCGTTAGATTTACAGTAAAAACCGGTTTGCCATTAAAAAGATTGGATATTTTAGAGACAATTTTTTTGCATTTTGTCTAAATATTTTGTGATCGTTTTATTTATTTTTGGCCTATGGGCGGAACCACAGTGTATTGGTGGTATTAGCGTAAATCATGTCTTTGTTGTTGCCGATATTGTGGACGAAGTAATCATTGGTGCAGACTTCATGATTAGTCACAGCATTACTTTGGATATGGGACAAAAAGTCATGAATTGGCGAAATGTTAAAATACCCCTTGACGTCTGATATGAGAGCAAGTCTCAAGTAAGAAAGTTAGTTTTTGTTGAGCACAAAAGGTTGCCACCGCAGTCAGAGGATTTGGTATGGGCCCGTGAGGAAGTGGAGGATTGTATAGACAATGGTTTGTTGGTGTTGGAACCAGCGGATGTGAGAAGTGGCCATGTAACAACGGAGGCCCTCGTTAAACAGTGCAACGACAGAATGGTTCCTGTTGGAGAGCTTCGTCTGTCCCGCAGAGAAAAGATCATCAGGCCTGGTTCCAAGATGGGCGAAGGTGCTTCAGCAGAAAAAGAAATGCATGAACTCTTTCGGAGACGAATTAAAATGACAAATGACCAGATATAGCTCACAACGTAATAAGGGTTTGTCATCCAAATTAAGTAATCACTGCAAAGGACCACATAGGGTAGTTAAGAAATTGGACGACATGGTTTATAGAATACGGATATGTGGAAGACCGATATCGGGAATTAAGGTTGAACATCTGAAACGACTAGCTGCCTATGGTAGAAGTGAATCTATGCCTATTCGGGACGAACAGGCTTAAGCGGGGGGCAGTGTTACGAAATTGTACTTGAATTCAAATATAACGATTTTAACAGCTGATTTAAAGTTGCATAATGCTTTCAAATAGCAGTTCCCAAACTTTAACATATCTGTGGGCATTATTAACATTGAATAAAAGCTTTCAGTTGACCATTGATCGTAAGTTGGCAACGCTGTTTGCTGCGACCGTATATTCGAATATTCAGTTAAAGAACATTGTAGAAAGTACACCTCAGATGGCGTATATATTAGAAAGCTCTAGACAGTTAAAGAGCAATCTAGAATGCAGATGGCAGTGTTATAAATAGTGGCAGAGGTTGCAGTCGTTAGTGAGTTTATCACAGACGCTATTCGAATAAATATCAACTGAGTGCCTTAAAGTGTGCTGTATTTTTCAAGTGAATTCGTGTACATTAAAAAGTGTCTGTATTTTTGAGAATTTATAAACGTTTATAAAAACCATTGAGTGACTATTTAATTCTGTGGTTGTTGTACATTTTAAATAATTAAAGAGTTGTTACAATTTTTAAACTACTAAACGGATTTTATTTGCAATCAAAAGTATCCGTTTTATTTAAAGGAAATAAACAAACGTTTTGAAAAGGTTAAAACGTAACAATATGTTCGTTAATGCATAAGAATCCATAAAATGAGATCTTAGTGGTACTATTCTTCTAATGGCACATTTTGAGTTTTCTTTTATACACCACGTCGTTTAATTTCTTAATCACCTTGTATGGTCCATAACAATGGGTTTGTTGTTTAAGTGACAATCCTTATTTGGTTGTGGGTAATACAATAGCTGGCATTCTATTCTTCAGAATTCGATGCTCGATCATTTTTGCTTTTATTTTGTCACTGGTCATTTCAATTAGTCTGCGTACAGTTTCCTTGGTAAAGTTTTCTTTGTCTTTATTTATGGCTGAAGGTTTGACACCAAATTCTAATTCGAGAAGTGTAGTCACAGCTGATCTGTATGCTTACAGAAAATTTGGTATGTGTACATCTAAAACAGTCCTAGCTTCCTGGATAGGTATGGAATATATCTCTGGCCACTTGCTAAAATAATCTATCAGTACTAGTATGTAACGGTTTCCGGTATCGCTGATAGGAAAATGACCAGCTACATCCATTGCAATCCGCTCAAATGGGTCACCTGAGTTGTACAGCTGAAGTCGACCACGACTTCTTCTTACTGGCTGTTATGCATTGTGGACAATTGGCTACCCAATCGGCTATTGATTGATGACAAATCACCAAATAAAAACATTGTTTTCTTTTCTAGGGTACTACAATTAAATTTGTTACGGTTTTACCGTCTGCACTTTCCCATATGCGGTATAAGTCGCCATGTAACAACTGTAGACTATTCCATAGGGCCCATTATGATTTCATCAGTCGACTTTCGGCTGATATTTCATTGCGGATAGGCTTCTTCTTTAGCCTAAATTATATTATATACATTTTCTTTCATGTATTCTCCACCATACTTACGTTGTAGAGCATCCATTATGTCAACATAACTATTTCTGTAACTTACTGGTACGCTTTCAAGGCCAAGATCAATTATATAGATTTTTCTTCATTGGTAACTGTAAATTCTCTTGGTAACTGTATCAAACTGGAACCTGAAAATATTAATGGCGTGCTGCTATCATAACTAGGGGCGATGTTGTATGTCCTCACTTGTTAGCTTTTCAAGTTTAAGGTTTTATTACCTATTAAAAAAACCTTATGGAATAAAAATTATTTTTTTGATATGTCGTAGTGGAAATTGTTTTTCCTCATGCCAAAAACTATCGAAAAATCGATGGCACAATATCGATTGCAAAATCGAAAGAGTTAAAGTAATAAATTAAATATTAAAAACACTGCCACTTTATTTCGTTTTTGAGCTTACGGATTTGGCCAATTCGAAACCTTTAGAGATTTGTAAACAATTTTGAAAATATGTACAAGATTCCTCTAAATTTGTTCGTATTAATATTTCAGCTCAAACTAGGTCCAATGACATTCGGATCTTTCTTAAGTATAGAGACTGTTTAAAATAGGAAAATCTCTTTTATAAAAAGCGTTGCTTACTGGTATTAAAAATACGAAACATACAACTTTTCTAAATTTCTCAAATTCATTATTTTCACCTTTGATAAACAAAATAGAACCATATAATTTGACAAATCTCTTGGTATTTGTTTATAAGCTTCACGAAAGAGCAGTAATCGATACATAGTATATCGTTATATAGTTCTTCAGATATTTCCAGCTTTTTGTAAATCTTCCCAAGAAAATAGGACATTTTATAAATTTAAAAATGCTACTTTTTAAAAAAGAGGAGTCATTAAAGTCGTAACGATTTTGTAAATAGTTAACTGCTGTTTTTAAAGTTTTCTAATTGCGGCTTATTTTATTTTTTTTTCATTTTTTTATGTTCATTAATCGATTTTTTTTTTCAAAATGCTTTAACTTTGATGCCAAAAAATGTGTTATGTATTCTACATTTGAGGTTATTCATAAGTACGGTCATTATATCTTGCAAATCTAAAACTGTACAAGAGTCATTCTCAAGAGTTGTAAATTCCTGCATTAGGTTTTGCATAAAATATAAAAATGCTTCTGATAATCTTTCACATTTACATTCTTCTTCATTGGCATCATTATCAGAAATTCCATATGACACGTATTCCCATAAAACTTTTTGTATTTGTTTTGTTCCTTTCTTCAAGAAATACATACACGTTTTTGCATATGTTTTTACTGTGTACTAATTAGTAGTAAGTAAATTTTCATTTGTGGATATTATTGTCCAAAATTTCTATTTAGCTGGACAAATTCAATTTTAGCTTGAAACTGGACAGGCATCAAAAAAGCTGGACAATCCAGCCAAGTACAACCCGGATGGCTTGTATTTCCAAAGCTAAAACTGTATTTGTGTTGGAGAGCGAAAGACAGATCCACTGGAAGAAAAGTTTAGTGAACTAAATAAAAGATGCCAATGTTTTTAAGGCTTTATCTTCTATATATATAACAAGTAAGAAAGTATGGTCGGTCAAGCCCGACCATATAATACCCTACACCAAGTAAATGAGTAAAAATATTTTTCTTTTAAAATATCAATAATTTATATTCGTGAGTGATTTTCGGAAGTGGGCCTTATATGGGAGCTATGACCAATTATGGACCGATCACCATAAAATTAGGTCGTGTGATTTATGTCTATATTAAAGTTAACTATGTTGAATTTTGTGTGTATACCAACATTTTTAAGCGATTTATGCACGTTAAAGTGATTTTCGGAAGCGGGTCTATATGGGAGCTATGACTAATTATGGACCGATCGTAACAAAATTTGGTGACATGAATTTTGTATATATAAAACTTATTTGGAGCGAAATTTGTGTAGATACATAGATAAATTAAACATTTATGACCGATAAAGTCCAATTTCGAGGGGACATTTGTATGGGGGCTATGTGAAATAATGGACCAATTTCAGCCAGTTTCAATAGGCTTGGTCCTTGGGCCGAAAAAGTAATATGTACCAAATTTGATCGAAATATCTTCAAAATTGCGACCTGTACTCTGCGCACAAGGTTTACATGGACAGCCAGCCAACCAGACGGACGGACGGACGGACATCGTTTAATCGACTCAGAAAGTGATTCTAAGTCGATCGGTATACTTTAAGGTGGGTGTTAGACTAATATTTTTGGGCGTTACAAACATCTGCACAAACGCATAATACCCTCCCCACTATGGTGGTGTAGGGTATAAAAATGAAATGGTCCATGTATGTAATGGCATCACGTGAGAACGGCTGGAGCGATTTGGCTGATTTTTTTTATTCGATTCGAAATTTTCAGGAGATGGTTTATAAAGACAAAAAATTCTAAAATTCCGGGTAAACCTCGGAGACATATTATCATATCTCATTAATGGAGAGTTCGATATTAATCATTTTCGACAAATTTGTAAATATTTAAAATATGTAAAATATTTGTTTTGTTTATTTTATTACGTTATTTTGATTAAAATCATTTTAAATCTGAAAAAAAATTGTTCACAGAAGTAAATTGAGGTGAAAAAATAGACAAAACTTCAATGGTTGTTTTAAAGTTCGAAATATATTAAACAATCCAAATATTTCTTTCAGTGATCATGAACAAAAATTTAAAAAAAATAAAAAATAGTAATACATCCGCTTAGCTTGTTCATTCGTCGCTGTCTCAGTGACTACTAAATCAAAGAGAATAAGAATATGTGCACCATAAAGAAATAAACACAGATGGCGACATGGCTCTCTTAAAAAAATTCTCTTAAGCTCAGTGACGTCAACAGTGACCCAATCTGATTGTATTATATGAAAATTGTATGTGATTTAGAATGGAAAAGTCAATAATTATGTTTAAAATTATTTATGTTTAATAAAATAAAATGTATTCTAGGTTTTATGTTATTAGATATATTTTACTTTATTAATTTTCAATATTTTTGCTATATTTTAGTTCATGATTTTGATTTTTTATTATTATCTTATATATAAATAGGCCACACGTTTTTTTGTGTTATGTTTTTTTTAAGTATGTTATTATCCACCAATATTGATGAAACATATATGGTTTAAAAGGTTATTTTCTCTAGATTTGCAGAACATAATTTTTTAAATTCTTTCCATAAAAGTGGTAAAAAGAGTTTAAAAGTGGTCGAATTTCCGCCACCGGGCGATCCTAGTTATTATTATTATTATTGCAATTTTTGACTGCACACCACATTTTAATTTTGAATAAATTTTTTTATTTATTTTTCACTATTTGTTTTTAAATTTCATATAAAAAGTAAGTATTTTACATTCAAAACATAAGAAAAGGGTCACTGTTGACGTCACGAAAAAAGAGTAAAAGAGTACACTAAAATAACGGAATTGTCGATGGCGCAATCTTGTTTATTTCATTCATGAGCTTGCACAATTGTGCTATGAAATGGCCTTCTCTGCTTTAGAACATTGTTAACAAAGTATACCAAGTAGTCCGACTCTCTATTTTTCAATATTACTCTCTCACATTACGGGTACCATGTGAATTCAACATCCTTGTGAGAGATGTAAACCAATCAAAAGTCTCGAATTTTTAACCAGAAATTGTAGATTAAATATAGATCAAAACACGTTAAATCATTAACACACACTATTTCTTAATTTTTTTTAACACATTTGACACTTTTTCAGTTCCAAATCACGTCCATTTTGTGTTGAAATATTTTGATTTTGTACTTTGCAATACAAATACTTTGTTATTTAATTTTTGAATTTATTTATTTATGTTTTTAAATCAATGTAGTCTGGTTTCATACTTTAATATGAAAATTATTTTTTGTCACTTACTGAAAATTATTTGTTGAATAAAGAATACACTTTTGTAAAAAATCTAGACAATAGATTGTGGTTGTGTATTTATTTGGCCTTATATAAAAGATAGACTTTCAACAGGTTATGGGCCTATAAGACTTTGCAAAAGGTCAAACAAATTATTCAAAATGAGTTCCGGATTCCAAATAGAGAAATTGGATTCAAACAATTATGAATCTTGGTGTCTTCAAATGAAAAGCATATTAATTCATGCCGAATTATGGAAGATTGCAAATGGCGAATTAGTGAAACCTCAAGATGCTAGAGAATTGGATCAATGGTTATCAAAAGATGAAAAAGCTTTGGCAACTATTATGCTGTGTATCAAGCCATCGCAAATAAATCATATCAAGAATTGTGTAACTTCGTTTCAAGCATGGTGTAAGTTAAGGGAAATTTTTCTTCCCAGAGTTCCTGCAAGGAAAGTGACACTTTTTAAGCAGCTAATGCAACTAAAAATGGAAGATGATGATGACGTCCCTAAATTTCTAGATACATTTATTGGAATAGTAGAAAGGCTGGCTGAGATAAAATGTCGTTATTCAAGATGAGTTGGTTGTAATTATTTTATTGTCGAGTCTTCACAAATCGTATGAATCGTTTGTCGTAGCTGTAGAAACTCGTGATGTATTGCCAACATTGAATATGCTGAAAGTCTACTTGCTTGAAGAAGGTGAAAGGCGAACATCAGATGGTAAGCGTACCGATCAACAGGCATTTTCTGCATTTAAGAAGAAAATAAGCAAGAATCAAACACAACTAAGAAGAAAGGTAAATGTTTTAATTGTGGTCGTCAAGGACATTATTCTGCACAATGTCGAGAACGAAAAAGAGTTATGAATTTGGAACAAAACCATTGAACAAAAATACTTGGTGCGTCGATAGTGGTGCTAGATCACACATGTGTTGTGATCGTAATTTGTTTACATCGTTTGAAGAAGTCGATAAAATTATAAGATTAGTTGGTGAGCACACTATAGAATCCAAAGGTAGAGGTCAAGTTTCGTTAAAAAGTGAAGATTTTACCATAAACCTACAAACTTGTATGTATGCAAGGCGATTTCATTTCCGTCGTATCTTGTAATGTACACCAACATATTGCTATCAATAAAACTCTTAGGTAATATTGAAATGAAATAGGTTATGTATTAGAGACTGATTTGAAAGAAAAATAGTTTTATGTGAAGCTTAAGTAGGACTTGGGAGCCATTAAGGAGCTAACTTCAGTCGGGCGGGGGATTCGTGTCCTTTTAAGTTCCAATTGTCTCAAACACATGGGTTACATAAAAATTTTGTTTTAGACTCCCGTTTATTTCAATGAAAAAAAAAATATTACTTTAGGCTGTCAAAACACTAATTAAAATGCCCATTGCTAATGAAAAAACAACAAAATATCAATTATTACTATTGCAATTTGGTTTCTCCTGATGTTGTTGGAGTCCCTAGCCTATCATTACCCTACCCTGCCATGGTTTTATAGGCTGCTATAATTTTGTATAAAACCCCATATCCTATCTCTACTTGATTATTCCCTCACCAAAGAAAACTAATTATTAATTAGAAATCCATATTTAATATGTATATGTTTATTCAGAACATTTCAATAAAATTTAATATTTTTAAAAAAATTATGCGTATATATAAATAGGTTCAAAAAGTATATATAAGAACTATTATTCTTCTTTTACTTCCCAGTAAGCACCAAAGCTCCAAAAATTCAAGCACTTGAACATTTTGTTGGAATTTGACTTGAATGCAAATGTAATTATACTTTAGACATGAAAAATATTTGAAAATTTATTTATTTTTCAAACAAAAAACATATGGCTTGAATTTATGTTTCCTTTTTACTGGAGAATGCTATTGAAATAAAGTGTAATACAACTGTAATTCAATTGCTTGACTATAATTCATGGCTTAAATTACACTTGCTTTCAACTTGAATTCCAGTTAAAATGCTTATTGGGTTGTCATATTATGAGAAATTCTAATTCAGTTACAAAAATTTTGCTTATATTGAAAGAATGAAAAAACGCATAGAAGTCGAAATGAAAATAGCCAATGAAAAGACGTTTACTTGCAAAACAAACTTACTATAACATAAACAACTTTAAATTGTGTTGTTTCGTATTTTAAATTCAAAAAAAAATCTATATCAATTTATATGCTGTTAAAACAAAAATGCAAAACAAAATCTATAATTCTATTTTAAAGTTCGAAGCAACAAAATCTAACATAAATGTTTAATTAGCTTTTGTTGGAACGAATTGTTAAACTACTATTTAGACTATGTTTGATTGAATTAATGTTTTGTCTCTAATATTTATAAAAAAAAGACAAAAAGACAAAACACATACAATTGTGTTTGATACACTCACCACATTTAATGTTGTTGTTCATTGAGGCCTCGATGATCACACTGCGTTTGATGTTGTATGTATAAATAAAAATTAGATTTAGTAAAGACACTGTTTGTATGTGCATATGATTATTATTTTGATTTGAGTTCGATCAGCTAATTTTAATGTTAATAAATTTGATAAGCTCTGATATTTTAATTGGCTACGTAATCACCGACTTTATAATATACGCTATTACTTACAAATTTAGTTTGATAAGGGTTTGAAATATTTCTTTATAAAATGAAATAATATTTCATTTTATTTAAACTAATTCAAACACTATTATTCAATTATTTCTTAAACTTATATATAATAGATTAAAAAAATTAATAATAATAAATTGTAAATTATTTTTTCCGGTGAAAATTTGTTCAAGAATCTTTTTTGATTACTTGCTACCGTTTGGAAATTTAACTCAAAATAATTTAGTCACTGAACATTAAATTCAAAAATAACTTAGCTGGCGTTGTATGGACGTTGTCTAGAAAAGTGGATATTCACAAAACTTATATGGTGTGGTATGGATGTTGTTTAGAGAAGTTGATATTAATAAAACTGATATCGTTTTATAGGGCTGTTGGCTATATGTGTTGATATTCTTAAGAGCCTTATAATTCTTAGAGGACAGTGCCCTGGAGTAATTTGGTGACTCTCCCGTTGTCCACAAGTTGACCACAAATATGCCGCCGGGTGTAACTAATTCAATTCGGGTTGGTAGATCAGAGAGAGCCTACACAGAAATGTTCTTGTTTTACAATCGGGGAAATTAAATCTTCAAATTTTTATATTACCTGTTTTCTAGAAGATGATTGAATATTGTTTTCAACGTGATCCAATGAAAATGAGGTTAGGAATGAAAATTCTGGTTTCAAGTATGTAATGTTTCAATTTAAACGTTTGATCAATTCACAAAATTTTTTTGCTTACTACTCCTTATGAGTTAGTTTTTTTTTTACTTTATAAAATAGTTAAAAATATTTTAATTTGATCATCAGATAGATAACTTTTATATAATGTAAATTGATTTTGGTATGGTTAACAATATTTAAAAGCTGAGTAATGTAGGTTGGTTGAATGTTGATGAGAGAAAGAAAGATCAAATATTATGTTACTTATTGTGAAGCCTATTTAAACATTTAATGGAAAAGTACTATGAAAGCTTAACGCGATAGAACAAACAAACAAGAAAAAAAAAACTCATATAACATCCCCGTCGTCAAGACGTAACAAAACAGTAACCATTTACATTACATGTATTACCCCAGACAACAACCTCTGTTAATATCATCCACCAGTGGTGGTATGTAAATAAGATGTAAAGTAAATCTGTGAAATTAAAATTACAATGTTTTTACAACGAGTGTAATAAATTTTTTTATATTCTCATGCAGGTACATTACAAAACCGCATCATTATAATCTTTTAGATAATATAATGATGAGGAAACCTTAGGGCCTAATGTCCTTAGCGTGAAACGTTCCTAACTTTTTACCTCCTAAATCTTGTAAAACATAATAATTGTTACCAACCTTTTTCGAAACTTTCGCTTTTAGAAATAACGGAGCCAGTTTGGCATTATAATTCTTTACCATAGAGCTATGGGCAAAGTTTCTTCTAAAAACTTCTTGGCCCACACTAAAGGATATTGGTCTTGTTCGTAAATTGTATTTATCTCTATTAGTAGCATATGCCTCGGAAATATTCTTACGCAGTTCTTTGCGCAATACTGTAAGTTGATCTTCCCTAGATAGATTTACTCCTGGTTCATCTAACATATTAAGGTTCCTTAACATTTCATATGACTCCCCATGAGTAATCATATTAAAACCAAATATTGCTCTGTAGGGTGAACATTTAATAGAACTATGGTAGGTATTTCTTAAAGCACAGCTTATTGCGGTTATATTTTCATCCCAAAGGCGCTGATCTTCTTTTAAATAAGCTCGAATTCCCGCTATAATTGAACGATTTACCCTTTCGGAAGCATTTGCATGAGGGAATAGACGGCTGTGAAAACATGTTTGATACCAAGTTGAGTTACGAAAGCTTCAAAGTCATTGGCCTTGAATTGTGAGCCGTTGTCCGTGACAATGGATTCTGGGACTCCATAAGTATGAAAAATGGACCCTAAAATGAAGTTTTTGATTGCAATTGAAGTAAATTTTTTTAATGGACAAAGCCAATGAAACTTAGTGAGGTGGTCTAAAACTATCAGTAAGCCTATATTTCCGTTTTTACTACGGGGATAAGTTCCTAATATATCTATAAAAAGTCTTTGAAAAGGACGAATTGAAGTCACTAGTTGGCCCATTTCTGGCTTTAAGGTAACGTTTGGGGATTTTGTAGTCTTGCAAATATCACATTCGCGAACAAACTTGCGTACATCATTTACGATCCCAGGCCAAAAAAAATTACGCCTAATCCACTCTAATGTTTTTGACATCCCTCCATGAGCAGTTATGGATGAATTGTGTGCTCGAGCTATTAACTGAGATCTTAAATTTTTTGGAACCCACATTTTCCAGGCATTTTGGTCTTGTTCTTCATTTCCGGTGTAATGGTCAGTTCTGATATATACAAATTTGTCCACTAAACGTATGTCAGGGTATTTTGTGGGATTTTCTGCTATTCGACTTTTTAGGTCCAAATAGTCTTCATCATTAAAATGTTCTGATTTAAGATCTAGTTCAGGTTCTAAAAGTTCAATAGCTGTGATTTCGTCATGGCAAATTCGCGAGAGGGCATCGGGAACTACGTGATCTTTCCCTTTTCTGTGGCTAATACTGAAATTAAATGATTGTAATTTTAATGCCCAGTGGGCTAATCTTCCTGTTAAATCCGGCTGTTTCATTAACCACAGAAGAGAGGAATGGTCAGTTATTACCTCGAATTTTTGCATTTCAAGATAACATCTGAATTTCTTGATGGCCTCAATCGTCGACAAACACTCGCGTTCTGTTACGCTATAGTTGCGTTGGGATGAATTAAGTTTTTTCGACATATAGCCTATAGGTTTTTCCTGATTATTCTCATCTAATTGGACCAGTACGGCTCCAATCCCATAATCAGACGCATCGCAATGTAAGTAGAATTTCTTGGAAAAGTCAGGGTTTTCTAATACGGGGGCGGAAGTTAAAAGGTGTTTAATGTTTTCGAAAGCTTCTTGGGCTGCAGGGGTCCACACAAATTTTCGTTTGGAAGAAAGGGTTTCCGTAATGGGAAATACACACGACGAGACATTTTGGATAAACCTCCTGTACCACCCTGCAAGTCCAAGGAAGCCACGAACTTGTTTTATAGTATTTGGTACCGGCCACTTAAGTATAGATTCCACTTTCTCTGGATCGGTTTTTATTCCACCGTTTCCAATTATAAAACCCAAGTATTTCACTTCCGTAACGCAGAATTTACTTTTATCAATATTAATTGTAAGGTTAGCCTTTCGAAATTCCTGTACAATACGTACTAAAACAGCTAAATGAGAGGAAAAGTCTTCCGACACTATAATCAAGTCATCTAAGTACCCAAAAACGCAATTTTTTAAATCCGGTGGTATCAATTCATCAATTAGCCTGCACATTGTCTGTGGCGCATTACATAAGCCGAATGGCATAACGATGAATTGATACAATGGCCTTCCCGGGACTGTAAAAGCCGTAATTGGTTTGGCATCATTAGAGAGGGCAATTTGCCAATACGTGTCCTTCAAATCAAGCTTTGAAATCAGGTTAGCTTTAGGCAACCTAGAAAATATTCAGACGAACGGTCAGACAAACGGACTGATAAATCGGACACAACTGCAGAGTCGAATATATCTGCCGCTAATTTGAACGTTTTCCAAAAATCAATACCTAAAATCAAACGCTGGGCTATTGAAGGGACGATTAACAATTTTAACTTGTGAGCCTGGTTGCGGAAAGTGATATCTACGATTAAATAACCTAATGTTTTCTGTACTTTTCCGTCTGCTGTTTTTACAATAGTTCTAACATTATAAAAATGATCAAAATTCGAAAAATCTGTTGCAGCTAAACTCGATCCAATGCAAGATACGTTTGCACCTGTATCTAGCAAACCGTATTCAATAAAATTTAAAAACTTAACTTTTGCGTAATAACGTTTATCCTTAGGATTATTTAAAATAGACGATATTATATATTTAGATAAGGATTTTCTTCGTTTATAATAATTACGCAATCTTAAAGTGGATCGTTTAGGTGATTTGGGACTGTCCTGGTTAATTGAATCTATATGAAAAATTTGGTTTCTTTTGTCGATGTATTCTTGTAAACGCTGGTGGTAGGGACGAATTGGGTGAAGTGGAATGTCAGGGTATGAAATACGAATGCTGTCTGGTCGAAGGATTTGTACGGTACTATCTGGCTTAGAGTCTAGTTTGCTACTAGGAACAGATTTTACATTTTGGGTTGAGGTGGTGAATGAGATGTTTGGTGAGAGTATTGGTTTTTTGAATACGATAACTTCTTTGAAGCGCAATTGGCACACTGTGGTTTATAAACCTTTTTGGCCCCACAGCCATAACAGAAAATATTTCGGTCCTTCAAACAATCTTCCCATAGATGTCCAATTTCGTCACAATTACAGCATTTTGCTGAAATAGGACCTTGACGAATGGCATCTATTTGAAAATCATCAGAAATTTCTTCTTTTGTAGAAATATCTGCCACTTTTCTGCTATGTAAATGCGAATTTGTCTTTAGAGAACTGTTTCTACGGTATAAATCCTCTCCTAACAAATTTTCTCGCATTTGTACCAATTTTCTTAAATGTGCGATTGAATATATTGGCACATACAACAATTCATGTCGGATATCGGACCGAAGATTTCTGACTAGAATTTCAACCAATTCGGATTCTGACATCGGAGTTTCTAACCTATCCAAAATAGAACAGACGGCTTCATAAAAACATTCAAAGGTTTCACCATTTTTCATTTTCCGATTTCTCACCTCTTCTCTAATATCGTAACTAGAGCGAAAATCTTTGTACTGATATCGTAACGCCGAACAAAAGTCAGACCATTGAATGGAATCTACTTGTTTATGGTATCTCCAATACCAGTCTTTGGCTTTGCCAGTGAGTAGCATATGGAGATTTTTGCAAATTAAATTGAAATCATCATTAAAATTTTCCTTAGTTAAGGAACGTACACGGTATAGGAACTCTTCTACACTCAAACCGTTTGTTGAACCATCGAATTTGAGGTTCCAGTTCTGAATGATAGAGGTAACTTTTTCTGAACGTAATGATATATGTTCTTCAAAACGATTACTAGAACTAAAATTGTTACCATTCTCAGAATAACGATTTCTTTCTAGTTGGGGATTTGGTCGACGTGGATCATGATTTGTATTAGTGGATGAAATATTCAGATTTTGCAGAGCTCTAGTAATACTAGACTCAATCATTTGATTAATTCTAGAATAATCTATATTTCGATTGGATCGATAAAAATTTGTTGCCATTGGTACCGGCGAATTCTGATTTATGTGATGATGAGTTTCAACTGGTGTGAAAGGCATTTCAGAATCATTTGGAAGAGTTGGGGAATTGTGAGAAGTTAACTCTGACATAGCAGGTGGATTATCCTCATTTGAATAATTTTTATTTAAATTCCGGGTATTATAACGTTTAGCAATAGCACCACGAGCTTTACTACGTGTGTTTGGTTTAGATTTTGAACTGGAATAACTTTGTGAGTTACTGAGATCAGTACCTAAAGCCATCATATTTGATGCTGAAAAAGATTGTACGCTATATTTACGAAGATCTACTAATTCACATGGTCTTTGACATTTGGGACATTCAGCTGATTGTGACAAAGATAACTCAATACAGCTGCGGTGAAAGATATGATTACAAGTTGCTATTACATAACATTCTTCAGAATCAAGAATCAGTGGAGCTTTGCAAATGATACAAGTTAACTCAGAACTTAACTGAGAATCTTGTGGTGGTGGACTGCGTGCAACAGTCATTTTGGTATATTTTAAATATATTTAGGAATAAATCCTTTTGAAATAAAAAAATAGAAAATCAAATTGACAAAAAGTTAAATTCTTTAGTTTTGAGGTTTATAGTTTTGAGTTTATTACAAATATATATCGTTTAGTTTCTTTCTTTGGTGAGCGAATTAAAACAAAGTAGAGTATATATATATACCAAGTAATAATTGATAATGATACAAATTTGGCTATTGAGTTTGAAATGCATAAAATCTGCTACAAAATAATTTCAACAATGTTAAGGATGAATTATTAATTATTCATATTATCCTATTCAGCAAATGATAATATATTTTGCAACATAAATTATGAATTCCGAACAACAAAATTTTGAAAAATTTAACAATGATAGCCTATAAAAGAAAGTATTGTAGAATCCTTATCAGTTAATATATCTGACACTATCAAATAATTAAAAATCCAGACAAATATTCACAATTATTCAATTACTAAGATACCATTAGTAAGTTTTTCTCAACTTTTGGAATTTAATGAAATTTACTAAATTATATTTATATCTAAAAATATATTCATTTGGAGCAAAAAGATATTTAAGGTTTACGAAAATGTTTGGCTGTTCCCACATTCAAGGTGTTGGCAATATACAGTTTAGAAAAAGAAGACATTATTAATTAAAACCTCTAGACAGTATTTCTGACACTATCAAAAAACTGTAAATCCGGAAAAGTTTCAAAAAGTATAATATTGTCTTAGAAACTTGAACTAACGAATTATAACGAAGTATAAAATAAAAATGTTAATCTCTTAGGTCCCCACGTTGGGAGCCATTTTATGTAATGGACACCAACATATTGCTATCAATAAAACTCTTAGGTAATATTGAAATGAAATATGTTATGTATTAGAGACTGATTTGAAAGAAAAATAGTTTTATGTGAAGCTTAAGTAGGACTTGGGAGCCATTAAGGAGCTAACTTCAGTCGGGCGGGGGATTCGTGTCCTTTTAAGTTCCAATTGTCTCAAACACATGGGTTACATAAAAATTTTGTTTTAGACTCCCGTTTATTTCAATGAAAAAAAAAATATTACTTTAGGCTGTCAAAACACTAATTAAAATGCCCATTGCTAATGAAAAAACAACAAAATATCAATTATTACTATTGCAATTTGGTTTCTCCTGATGTTGTTGGAGTCCCTAGCCTATCATTACCCTACCCTGCCATGGTTTTATAGGCTGCTATAATTTTGTATAAAACCCCATATCCTATCTCTACTTGATTATTCCCTCACCAAAGAAAACTAATTATTAATTAGAAATCCATATTTAATATGTATATGTTTATTCAGAACATTTCAATAAAATTTAATATTTTTAAAAAAATTATGCGTATATATAAATAGGTTCAAAAAGTATATATAAGAACTATTATTCTTCTTTTACTTCCCAGTAAGCACCAAAGCTCCAAAAATTCAAGCACTTGAACATTTTGTTGGAATTTGACTTGAATGCAAATGTAATTATACTTTAGACATGAAAAATATTTGAAAATTTATTTATTTTTCAAACAAAAAACATATGGCTTGAATTTATGTTTCCTTTTTACTGGAGAATGCTATTGAAATAAAGTGTAATACAACTGTAATTCAATTGCTTGACTATAATTCATGGCTTAAATTACACTTGCTTTCAACTTGAATTCCAGTTAAAATGCTTATTGGGTTGTCATATTATGAGAAATTCTAATTCAGTTACAAAAATTTTGCTTATATTGAAAGAATGAAAAAACGCATAGAAGTCGAAATGAAAATAGCCAATGAAAAGACGTTTACTTGCAAAACAAACTTACTATAACATAAACAACTTTAAATTGTGTTGTTTCGTATTTTAAATTCAAAAAAAAAATCTATATCAATTTATATGCTGTTAAAACAAAAATGCAAAACAAAATCTATAATTCTATTTTAAAGTTCGAAGCAACAAAATCTAACATAAATGTTTAATTAGCTTTTGGAACGAATTGTTAAACTACTATTTAGACTATGTTTGATTGAATTAATGTTTTGTCTCTAATATTTATAAAAAAAAGACAAAAAGACAAAATACATACAATTGTGTTTGATACACTCACCACATTTAATGTTGTTGCTGTTGTTGTTCATTGAGGCCTCGATGATCACACTGCGTTTGATGTTGTATGTATAAATAAAAATTAGATTTAGTAAAGACACTGTTTGTATGTGCATATGATTATTATTTTGATTTGAGTTCGATGTTCGATCAGCTAATTTTAATGTTAATAAATTTGATAAGCTCTGGTATTTTAATTGGCTACGTAATCACCGACTTTATAATATACGCTATTACTTACAAATTTAGTTTGATAAGGGTTTGAAATATTTCTTTATAAAATGAAATAATATTTCATTTTATTTAAACTAATTCAAACACTATTATTCAATTATTTCTCAAACTTATATATAATAGATTAAAAAAATTAATAATAATAAATTGTAAATTATTTTTTCCGGTGAAAATTTGTTCAAGAATCTTTTTTGATTACTTGCTACCGTTTGGAAATTTAACTCAAAATAATTTAGTCACTGCACATTAAATTCAAAAATAACTTAGCTGGCGTTGTATGGACGTTGTCTAGAAAAGTGGATATTCACAAAACTTATATGGTGTGGTATGGATGTTGTTTAGAGAAGTTGATATTAATAAAACTGATATCGTTTTATAGGGCTGTTGGCTATATGTGTTGATATTCTTAAGAGCCTTATAATTCTTAGAGGACAGTGCCCTGGAGTAATTTGGTGACTATCCCGTTGTCCACAAGTTGACCACAAATATGCCGCCGGGTGTAACTAATTCAATTCGGGTTGGTAGATCAGAGAGAGCCTACACAGAAATGTTCTTGTTTTACAATCGGGGAAATTAAATCTTCAAATTTTTATATTACCTGTTTTCTAGAAGATGATTGAATATTGTTTTCAACGTTTCCAATGAAAATGAGGTTAGGAATGAAAATTCTGGATTCAAGTATGTAATGTTTCAATTTAAACGTTTGATCAATTCACAAAATTTTTTTGCTTACTACTCCTTATGAGTTAGTTTTTTTTTACTTTATAAAATAGTTAAAAATATTTTAATTTGATCATCAGATAGATAACTTTTATATAATGTAAATTGATTTTGGTATGGTTAACAATATTTAAAAGCTGAGTAATGTAGGTTGTTTGAATGTTGATGAGAGAAAGAAAGATCAAATATGTTACTTATTGTGAAGCCTATTTAAACATTTAATGGAAAAGTACTATGAAAGCTTAACGCGATAGAACAAACAAGAAAAAAAAACTCATATAACATCCCCGTCGTCCAGACGTAACAAAATAGTAACCATTTACATTACATGTATTACCCCAGACAACAACCTCTGTTAATATCATCCACCAGTGGTGGTATGTAAATAAGATGTAAAGTAAATCTGTGAAATTAAAATTACAATGTTTTTACAACGAGTGTAATAATTTTTTTTTATATTCTCATGCAGGTACATTACAATCTGCTGTACAAAATGGAGTGAAGGTAGTATTTGATTCTAAGAAAGTGGTCTTTATGGAAGATGAGACAGTAATTTTGAAAGGTAGAAAAGAAAATAATTTATTTATTGTAAAAGAGTCCGAAAATTCCAGTTTTTATTCATGTTCAGAGAAGGAAACCGCAGAAAGGTGGCACCAAAGGTAGGGTCATGTAAATTTTCAAGCATTGAAAGATTTATCAGCAAAAAATATAGTTTATGGTCTTAACTTGCAAAACTTGCGCTTAAAGCAAAATTTGTTTCCTCAATCTGAAACTCGATCGGAAAATCTGTTAGAAATAATACATAGCGATGTATGAGGGCCGATGAATGTTAAATCGATTGGAGGTTCAAGATATTTTATTACGTTCATTGATGATATGTCAAGACAGCTGTTTGTATATTTTTTGAAAGAAAAGAGTGAAGTATTTCAAACGTTCAAAAACTTTAAGGCCATGGTAGAAAATCAATTGAATAAAAAGATTAAAATTCTTCGCACCGACAATGGCGGTGAATATATTAGCAATTAATTTGATAATTTCTTGAAGGAAAATGGTATTAAGAGGCAGTTAGCTCATACACCACAACAAAATGGCGTTGCTGAGAGAGCCAACCGAACCTTGGTAGAAATGGCTAGGAGTATGATAGTAAATGCCAATTTAGAAGAGTATTTTTGGGCGAAAGCGATATCAACCGCGGTTTACATTCGTAATAGATCATTAACAAAAATACATCAAGATAAAACGCCTCAAGAAATTTGGTGTGGTAGAAAACCAACAGTAGCTCATTTCAAAGTTTTTGGATCAACGGCAATAGCTTTGGACAAAACCGCAAAGAAAAAGTTTCATCCGAAAGGCAAGGAGTATATAATGGTAGGGTATTCCAAAGAATCAAAAGCCTATAGGTTATATGACGTTGAAAATAAAGAAGTAGTAGTAAAAAGAGACGTAATTTTTATTGAAACTGAATTTCTAAGAAGAGAAGAAAATAATGAACGTGAAAACATTTTGATAGAAATTAATCGGAAAGAGGATGATAATATTCTAAATTTACAGGAAAACTCTTCTACTTCACAAGCAATAGATGCAAGTACTCATGCAAATTCTGAGAGCGATTCTAAAATTGAAGAAATTGACAGAGCAGCTGATTTCATAAATCGTAGAGGAAGGCCCAAATTAATAAAAACAGGTAAGCCTGGAAGGCTCACAGCATTCCTCAATCTGTGAAAGAAGCATTGAGCGGACCTCATGCTGAAAAGTGGAAAGAAGCTATGAATAAAGAGTATAATTCCCTAATTGAAAATGACACTTGGTCTGTAGTCCAGCTACCAGAAAACCAAAAGGCTATTGGTTGTAAATGTACGAAGAAACATTTTCCCCGGTAATTCGATACGCAAACCTTAGATTGTTGTTTGCAATTGCTGTAGAACATGAACTTCATATGCATCAAATGGATGTTACAACAGCCTACCTTAACGGTGGTCTCCATGATGCAGTTTTTATGAAAATGCCAGAATATTTTGAAACCGAAAATTCTACTAATGCAGTACTCAAACTCAAAAAATCTTTATATGGACTCAAACAGTCTGGTCGGGAGTGGAATTGCAAGTTAGATAATGTTTTAAAAGACATTGGATTTGTTGCATGTCCAAGTGAACCTTATTTGTATACAAGACATCAGAATGAAAAGTTAAATTTTATTGCAGTATATGTTGACGACATTATCGTAGCAAGTTCTGATAAAAGCGAATTAAAGGAAATTAAAAAACAAATATCAAGTAAGTTGAAAATTGTTGATAAAGGTCCCTTAAGTTATTTTTTAGGGATGGAAATCGAAAGGGATGGAGAAACTGGTTCGATTACCATATGTCAGAAAAATTATATTAAGGAACTTTTGAACGAATATAAAATGGAATAATGCAAACCAATGCCTACATCTTTAAATGAAGGATTTCAATTAAAATGTTCCAGTGACAATTGCGATAAGGTAAATGAAACCGAGTATCAGTCACTAATAGGTACATTAATGTACCTTGCCCTTACAACTAGAGTGGATATATTACACTCAGTATGTAAGCTTTCGCAAAGAAATAAAAACCCTCATACCGAACATGAAGCAGCAGCAAAACATATTCTTCGTTATTTGTCGAAGACTCAAGACTTCAAAATGCACTACCACAAAGCTGGTAACCCAATCGAAGGTTTCGTTGATGCAGATTGGGGAGGTGATCAGATAGATCAGTCATATACGGGATACGAATTTTTCTATACTGGATGTATATTTTCGTGGGAATCGAAGTAGTACTAAAGCTGAGTACATAGCTTTTTGTGGCGCAGCTAAAGAAGCCGTTTATTTAAAAAAATTGTGTTTGGAACTTGGATTAAGTAATATGCAATAACCTATTATTATAAATGGTGACAATTTAAGCGCACAACAACTAATCAAGAACGCGCGTAGCAATCATATTGATATAAAATATCATTATGTTCGCGATATTTATAAAAATAATGATATTACATTGAAGTATGTACCAACTAGCGAAATGATCGCCGATATTTTAACCAAGAACTTGGGAAAAATCAAACATTATAAATTCATCGATTTAATGGGATTATATTAATATATTTTCAGTATTTTGTATTGAGGAGAAGTGTTGAAATATTTTGATTTTGTACTTTGCAATACCAATACTTTGTTATTTAATTTTTGAATTTATTTATTTATGTTTTTAAATCAATGTAGTCTGGTTTCATACTTTAATATGAAAATTATTTTTTGTCACTTACTGAAAATTATTTGTTGAATAAAGAATACACTTTTGTAAAAAATCTAGAAAATAGATTGTGGTTGTGTATTTATTTGGCCTTATATAAAAGATAGACTTTCAACATTTTGCACAAACAAGAAAATATTTTTTTAAATAATTTTGACATTTTATTTTGTTTGTGGTATAAATTAAAATTAAACTATAGTTTAAATTTTTGGTATTGAAAATAGAACAAAATTTAAATAAATTAAAATTTAAACATTTTTATAGAACTCTGTGTGTATGGTGAAAATTCAAAAGGCACCAACACATATACATTTTTGTTACTAACACATATTTAGACTTAGGTACTTTTTCACTATGTAACCAGTATGTGAATCTAATGCGTTGCCTACTTTGGACCAGCTATTAGACAGTCCCATTGTAATCAAAAAGAGACAATTGACCCCCGCCTAGGACATGCCCGTGTTAAAATGACTCTGTTTAAAGTTAGGTACTGCTGTCAAAGAGTTGGACTACTTGTTATACTTTGATTGTTAACCAAGGCAAATTTACTTACAGGTATACCCAATTCTACAACAAATACAACTTTACCAAAAACAACATGTACTTTGTTTTTGTAAAATTATTTGCTAACTGTCAAACAGCTAAACAACAGCAGATTGCAAAAATCAAAAACAGGGGTGAAAATAAATAAATACGTGAAATTTACTTTCAATAAGTACTCCATTCACTTTTATATTATCAATTATTCACTTTTCTACTATTTTATATTTTTTATTAAAAGAAACAAAAACGCTAATTTAAATTAATAACGAAATGTAAACAAACTTTGACAGATAGAAGTGAAAAAACATATCGAGCAAAAAATAGTCAGCTGGCTTATTAACGTCATCTGTAGTAAATTCGCCTTGATTGTTAACCAAACTCTCACAACAATAGATTTGCTTCGTATTCTAGTGTTACGATGTGCCAAATTTCACTGAACCAAATTTCTTATGAAAATATGTATCCTTCACTGGCAGCACTTGTAAAATAACTCATGTTCGTATTTTAATTTCGGTTTCACATATTTAAGAAACTGACACATAGACGGTGCCCGCGGGCGTACTGCTGGAGACCAATCCCAGCAGTTCGAGGAGACAGTACCGAACTAGTGATTTTACCCATCCTTTAGGGTGGGAGCTAGTTACTTCGATAGCCACGTGACTAGTCATTTTAACACGGGCATGTCCTAGGCAGGGGGTCAATTGTCTCTTTTTGATTACAATGGGACTGTCTAATAGCTGGTCCAAAGTAGGCAACGCATTAGATTCACATACTGGTTACATAGCGTCAGTTACCTTACTAGCTTTGTAACTGGTTACTTGATCAGCTACTTGACTAGTTATTTTAACACGTACATGTCCTAAGTAGGGGTTCAATTGACTCTTTTGATACAATGTGACTATCTGATAGCTGATCGAAAGTAGTCAACACTTCTGGTGGGTAAAATAAAGTGCAGTACAAAAAAAAAGTATGAAGTGACTTCTCCATAGGTTACTAAGAGACACTAAAGTGACTTCATGCTATGTTACATGGGATACCAGATACTTAAGCAAAAATAAAAATAAACTGTATGAGAATTATATCAACACAATTTGTATAAAACCAGTTTGTACGAATTACTCACAAAACGTCTAAAATGACTACACTCCAGATTACTTAGAGACACTTACATAAGTGTCAATTGTCTTCACGCTAGATTACTTGGGATGTATAAAGTAACCAATTGTCTTCTCTCTGCACTACAAAGTACACACACGTGTCAAATGACCAAAATATGTAAATTGGAGTTAGCCAAGTGATAAGACATTTGTGACAATTACTGTCTTTAAGGGATACATTGACTACTTGCTTAACTGCTGGGATGCTTTAGAACATTCCTAAAATTTCGCTTCCATCATCTAATATTAATAGGCAAGTCGATTTCTTTAGACCCCTTTTACGCTCACATTATACATTCAATTTGGGCAAGAAATATACCATTTTAAAGGGATTTATTCACAAAAGTGAAGAATATATATTTTATTGAAATCGGTTCAGTTTTTTAGGAGTTATAAGCGTTTAAAAATGTTACTAACACATATGCAAAAACGTGTACATGTGAACCTTAAGCTAAAATGTAAACAAAGCAATGCGTGTTTGTCCAATTTGTTGTTGTAAATAAATAAGAGAAACAATTAAACAGTATTGAGTTCGCTCTGTTTTAAGTGAGAGTTGTTATAGAAAACAAAGAAGAGGACTTTAGTAATTCAAAGTCACTTAAAAAACTATATTTTGAAGGGGTTTTTTTGTTTGTTTTCTTACTCCCATATGCATAAACCATTTTTAAATTTATCAAAGGTTTATAAAACAAAATTTCCATTCAAAATTTGTTCTATAAATTGTGACGGTTTTCAAACTTCGTACGAATCAATTTCTTATCACGGCATGAAGTTTAATAAAAAATGTGACGGGTTGGAACAAATGGTGAGTCACCTCCAATACAAATTAAATAGTTATTTCTAAATATTTTGTGAACTGTAATTGCAAGATTCTTCAGACTTGGTCTAAATGGCCATTTATAATTTTGCATAGTTTCGATGGGATTGGAATAGTGGGCGTGGCCCTATACAAAGTAAATAATTAATTTCGAATAATTGTAAAAGTGTTTAAACTTTTTACGAATTAATTTCTTATTACTGTGTGGAGTTTAGCTGAATATAGACGGAATTAGATTAGAGGGCGTAGCACCTCCCATACAGAGTAAATATTGATTTTGAATATCTGGGGAACCAAAATGGGAGGGGTCGGAAATGGAGGTGAGTCACCTTCCATACAATGTAATAATTGCAAGGTTATTCAATCTTTGTTTACAGAGATTGTCTGAAAATGGTCGGGATTGCAGTAGTGGTCGTGGCACAATGCAGTGATGTTAACCGTACGGTAATTACCGTATTGTACGGTAATTTAGACCTCCGTACGATAGGCAGGTAATTTCTACATCTACGGTACGGTAATTTTAAAAAGTTTAAATTTTTAAGAATTATATCCCAAAAGTTATATTTCCATAATGTGTCTATATATCTGTGGACATTTGACAAAACGGCTTCTTTCTAAAACGTCAACTTTTCAGGAGAGCGAAAAAACTGTAAAAACTACTAACAAAAGTTCTTGTGTAGAAAATCAAAGAAATGTTATATATAAACATTATAGACAAATATCCAATAAACAAATAGCGCTTTTTCTTTTGTTTGAAAGAGCAATAGTTTTCTTTAAAACAGCAACAACAAATTTTAAGCTTTTTTGTCAAATGCATTTTTAGCAAACAAATTAGCTTGTATCATATAAGTCGTTTTGTCAAAATTGTTTTAATTAAATTAGAGTCGGCTTATGTAAAAACAAGTTGTTTTGTGAAATTGAAATATAAAAAAAAAGTCGAAAGAAGTTGATTTGACCAACATATTTCGGTATTATTAAGAAAAATTATTAAATTTTTTCGTTATAATAGCCAAATAATTTATCAAATATAAAAATGTTTCTTTAAAAACAGTAAATATTTGATTAGGTTGAATTTTAATATAAAAATTAACTTTTAAATAAAATAATACTATTATCTTATTATAAGAAGAAAACAGTAAAAAATGATATTTTGCGATTTACTTTGTGAAACTTTATTGAGTTTCTTCTTCGTCAAGATCCAGATAGATTTTAAACGATCTTTATGCTTTAAAAAATGTGTAGATGGGTATTTATCAGTGGCAGCATATCCATCAAATCGCATTTTTTGTTATGTGATACGACTAATGGAGACATGTAACTTCGACCAATTGTGGAATCGGCATCTTTAGACGACGAGAGTTGATGTCTAGCAGCTTAAAAGCCTATCCTTGGTCTAGTGATGATTTGTACTGCAAAACTCCAGGTTTACTTTACTCGTACTGCATCCATCGAACCTATTTTCACTAAAATTTTTTACCTGAAAAAGATATATGTATGTAAGTAGTAAAAAGTTAATATATAATGTAGCCTATAAATCAAATTATTTTTATAAATACCTGAAATGTTGCATTTCCTCCATGTGTATCTATCTTTCATCAGACCAATAAAATCTAAAAAATTGTTTTTGTTTAATTCATGAACGATTTGTAGCCGTTATTAAATTTACCCAGTCGTGTGTATGGTATATTGAAAAGGATGAATTTTTCTTAATTTTTTTCAATTTGCTCATGCACTGTATCAAACTCAAGATGCAACACAACTAGAAATGTATAGTCAATCCATTCACATCATCGAAATTTTTGGCAATCAAAGTATTTTCATCACTTGAACCATATATTTAGCCAAAGATTTTTCTAGTTTATGGTCTTTGGTCGAAAACAAAGACATATTTACGTGTTCTTTTTTTCACATTATTGGCCATAGCCTCAAGTTTTTTACTTCATTCATTTATACGAATTTTAATTTATTTTTTTTATTTATTCTAGTATTAAGTAGCAAAACAGCTTCTTTTCTTCTGTTTTCCATTTTTAAAAGCACTTATGTTAAGATAAGACTTAACTTTTTTAAATTTTCGTTTTTGTAAAAGAACCTCTGTCGATACAAGACGTTTTGTCAAAACGAAAACTCGTTATCAACTGATTTAAAAATCTACTTGTCTCAGACAAGTGGTAGGTTTTTCAATCTTTGCTTTCGACAAAACGACTTCTTTCGAAAGAAGCTGTTTTATCAAAAAATAATTGTTAATAAAGTGCTAAAACTAAATAGAGATAGGCTGTTTTGTCAAAAGGCAGTTACTAGTTTTTTTAAAATGATTTGAATTCTATGAGAGAAGTTGTTTTGTCAAATTGAAATTGGGGAAAAACCTGAGAGAGGTCGTTTTTTCGATTGCGTATCTTATGTTCTAAAAGTCATATAAATACGGCGATAAGACCAAAAGAAGCGCATTCAAATTTTATATTTACTACAAAAATCCTGTAAAATTGTCTTATCTCGAGAGAAGTCGTTTTGTCAAATGTCCACAGATATGATATTAGACTTGCCAACCGTCCCGTTTTCGACGGGACAGACCAGTTTTAGAGTCGAATGTCCCGTGTCCCGGCGATACTCTGAACGGGACGCCATTTGTCCCGTTTATCTGAATATCACTATTTAACAATATACATAGGTACTTAGTGCATTAACTTATATGAGTTTCAATAAACTCATTAGTAAACATTATTTAACTTTCATGAAAAATAAATGGCACGATACTCGCTCTAGGATGCTTGTACCTTTAGTTAAAGGTGAGTTGTTGGTCCATTGAAATGGACTGAGTTTGTCGAATTTATTACTTCAAATAATAATAAAAAAGTAAAATAAAAAAATTTTAAAGATTTTATAAACTATTTTTTTAATGAGGTGAAACAAATTAGGTAAAATTATAAAAAATAAATTTTCAGACAAAGTTTGAAGAATCTCGCAATTTTAATTATCCAGATATTCAAAATTTACTATGTACTTTGAATGGAAAGTTTCACACCCACTGTTCCGATCTAGACCATTTTAGCTAAACTCTGTACAGTGATAAGAATTTGATTCATACAAAGTTTAAATACATTACAATTACTCCAGATATTCGAAATTAACTATATACTTTGTATGGGAGGTGTCACTCCCACTAATCCAATCCCGACCATTTTACAGCCAAACTATGTAAAATGATAATTGAGCTATCGCACAAGTTTGAGGAATCTCGCAATTATAGTTCTGAAAAAATTTATTTTCCTTTGTGTGGTAGGTGACTTAAACCTTGTTCCAATTCTTCCCAATTTGGTTAAACTTCATGTCGTGATATGAAATTGATTCATATAAAGTTTGAAGAATTTCACAATTATAGTACTCCATATATTTGAAAATAACTATTTACTTTAAAAAATTCAGTCTCGCCCATTTTCAGCCAATCTCCGTATAGTGACAAGAATTTGATTCATACAAAGTTTAAATACTTTACAATTATAGTACTCCAGATATTCGAAATTAACTATTTACTTTGTATGAGAGATGTCACGCCCACTAACCAAGGACTTAATAGTTATAACTTTTATTCGATAAAAATTGCGAATAATTATTAATAATAAATTATTATTTTATTTATTAAGAATAATTATTATTTCCAATTCTTATTTTTAAAAATTGATGATAACTATTATGGGTATCAAATAAAAGTATTTCTCAAGCATAACTATTACCCTTGGATAGATATATTATTAATTATTTTTAATAGTTATGAATAAAAAATAACATAACTGTTATAACTCATTTTATATAATAAAGTTTAGTCACACAATTTTTTAATAGGTTTAAATTGAAACAAAACATAAATGCATTGCTCTATTTAAAAAGAAATAACATTTGTTTACTTTAAAATTATTGTTAAAATCTATAATAAAAAGGGCACCAAAATTACAACTGCTATCGCAACGAAATATGATATCAATAGTTGTGTATTGTAATAATTTTGATAATTTGTAATAATTTGTACAAATTATCACTGGAAGTTACGGGATTCCGTTCTTTTACTTTTAAAAACTTGTAACGAGAGAGCAAGAGAGTGTTAAAAGTGACAGTTCGTAGATAGAGAACATGATATTTTTACTGGACATTTTTTCTCCAGTAAAAAATATCAACATAAAATTGTGCTTAAAACATGTGGTTGCAACCAGAACTAAACAGACAGAACTAAAAAGTTGAAAATTAATATAATTTACAAGTTTTGCAAAGAAAAGAAGTTAAATAACAAAAAACAAACGTTTTAAATTGATTTATAATAAAATACAACTTATTTTTACAAATTGTTGTTCGCGTAATTTTTTGGATATTTTTTTAGATTGAGAGTAATTTATTTTTACTCTCTAAAATAAAGTTACTGGATATTTTTTACTGGAAAGTACGCGAACACACCTAATGTTTTATGCACTTGAAAATTTCTTATACGTAAATATTAAATAATAAAATACTTTATATTGTCCCGTTAATTTAGTTTTATTGTAAATAAATTCGAGGTATAACCACTTAAAATTAAGAATCAAATGCAAAGCCTATTTATATGATCAATGAATACAAATCAGGTTATACACCTAATGTATCCACATGCATAATCTGCAAAAATAAAACAATTAATATCAAGAAAATATTCAAAATAATTATTATCATAAATAAAAATAATAAAAATCTTTAGTAATAGTTATCTGTAAGAGAAATAAATATTTATTGATCATAATAGTTATGAGCCAATGTAAAAAGATATTAATTGGATATAATAATTATGTTTAATAAATATTTATTTTCATTATACATAATAATTAAAACCAATTTTTATAAAATATTTCTTAAAATGGTAAATTTTTTGTACCTGAAAAATTGACATAATTATTATTTAGGGTCCTTGCCACTAACACAATAACATTTTCACCCAAAAAATGTAGAATAGTAAGGGTGATATTAGGGCAAAATTTTAAGACTTCGACAATTATAGTTCTCCAGATATTCGAAAATAACTATTTACTCCTGTATAAAGTTCGAAGACTTTCACAGTAATAGTTCTCCAGATTTTACACAATTAAAATTAATGTGTTATTCTTGATTTTAATAAATAAAATAGGATAATAACACTGCTTCAAAATAACACTTTTTGTCAGAGGACATGCTAGGTGAGGACATGCTAAAACCGTTTTCAAAGATTTTGAACACCCTCAAAATTTTAGGGTAGGTAGTACTTCAATACCTCTAACTCAGACATTTTAAAACCGATTTCAAAATTTTAAAAAATAATCTAAGAAATTGTTTAAGTTATTAAAAAAGTTAAATTTTTTTTCGTAATTTTTCAAATTCAACAATAGTTATTTTAATTTTTTCTTATAAAAAAAACAATTTTTTTGCACAGTGCTTTAAAGACAATTTTATATAGACAAAAATATTACTTATTAAAATCGATTTATATTTGCAAAAGTTATTAAACTTTTTCGAAAAAAGTTCGAAAATATTTACCCTGTTTTTTTTTACATTTATATGCGCTGGGGGAGAAAATACTCAAAAAGGTATTAATGAAAAGTTGAATAACTTTTACAGTTTTCATCCGATTTGAAAAATTAAAACCATGTTTTATTAAGAACTTTTCTTTATACATTGATATAAATTTTTATAAGCTTTCATATCAAAATAAGCATTGAAAAGCGACTCAAATCAAAAAAGATCGTAACAAAAACAATACTTATAACTTACAAATGTATCAATAAATGCATGTCATTTTGAAGCGTAATAAGATTTCTTTCCCAACACGTTAAAAAAAATAAAAATTGAACAAAAACTGACTGAGTTACAGATCGATAAGTTGAAAAACATCACAGTAAACGGGTTTTTCAGAATAACTTCTGAATTTGAAGGTGTTTCTGAAATTTTTTGACACAATTTGTAATGTACTCAGCAAGTCATATAACCCACGCTAGGTCATTTTCCATGTTTTTCTCCATCGTTCTCTGATCATTTAGTGGTGTCCCGTTTTGGAAATTTCAAAGTCTATATGATATACATATTTCTCATTAAAATAATCATAACATTTTGGGGATGATGATAACCATAAAATATATCTAGGCGGTAAAGTAATCGCTCATGTATGGATATTTCAACATACAAATTAGTATTAAAAACTGATTGGAAATTTTTTTTAACCAAATCAAATGCAATCATTAAAAACATTGACGTAATAAATCCCCAATTGTTCGATACCAATATTTCTGTAATTCTTTTAGTTTTGCATTTCCCAGAAGCTGTTCGAATGGATGAATTTAATGAAATTGATAAGGAATTTATCAATTCTGCCGTTTTACAAACTTGGTCCTATATTCAAAACCCACTATCTTCGATATTCACGAAAATTACTTTTTGATGTAAAACAGCCCTCTAAGGTGTGAATTTCTTACAAACATATTGTTTTTTGCTGTTTTATTTGCATGTTCACACAAAAGTAGAATCATACAGACCCATCAGCCTATTGTCTAATATATCAAAGCTATTTGAGAAGATACTTATGAACAAGTTGTACCCGATGTTAACTGAAAACAATTGTATTCCGAATCATCAATTTGGATTTAGAAGAAAACACAGTACTATCGAACAAACCCATAGACTTGTAAATATGGTGAGAAAAGCGTTTGAAGAAAAGAAATACTGTTCTGCACTCTTCATCGACATCTCTCAAGCATTTGATAAGGTATGGCATGCTGGATTAATATACAAATTGAGTCAAAATTTACCGGCAAACACACATAAGCTGTTGGAAAGCTATTTAACTGGTCGAACATTTAAGGTTAAAGAGGGAAACTTTTTAAGTACTGCACAACCCATTGAAGCTGGAGTCCCCCAAGGCAGTATCCTGGGACCTTTTTTATATTTGATGTATTCGTCTGATATGCCAACTAACAATCGCACTCATACATCAACATTTGCTGATGATACTGCTATTCTAAGCATTCATGAAAACCCTCAAGAAGCGTCTCGTCACTTACAAAACCACATATTTGAATTAGAAAAATGGTTAAAACAATGGAAAATTAAAGTCAACGAGCAAAAATGTACACACATTACATTTACATTGCGTAGAGAATCATGCCCCCCTATTCATATCAACAACCAAACAATAATTCAACAATCGGAAGTGAAATACCTCGGAATACATCTCGATCGTCGCCTTACATGGAAAAGTCATATAGATGCAAAGTTGACTCAAATGAAATTGAAATCAATTCAAATTAATTGGCTTATTGGCAGAAACTCCACGCTTAGTTTAGATTGTAAACTTCTACTTTATAACATGATCATAAAACCGATATGGTGTTATGGCATACAGTTATGGGGCACGGCCTCAGCGTCAAATGTAGAAAAGATCCAAAGACGCCAAAACAAGTTTCTAAGAATGATCACAGTTGCCCCCTGGTATATCAAAAACGCGAATATACACAAAGATCTAAACGTGCCCATTGTAAAAACTGAAATCTCGAAAAACGTACAAAAATATTTAAAAAAACTTGAAGTTCACCCAAACCCGCTGGCCCGCAACATATTAGATAACCGTGGCCACACTCGATTAAGAAGGAGGGACACAGCAGACCTAATCTAGAAGGAAGAATGCCAATTTAACCAAAACAACCATGAACACAAAATTTTTTCGTCCGGCACTGGCTGGACTAATTAAATAATAATATTAGATATAAGATTTGAACCACTTATTGTTAGTTCATTAAATAATGAAGATACAATAAATAAATGATGAAAAAAAAAAAAAAAAAAAAATTCCATGTTTGTTACTACACTATCTTATACAATTAATTTTTTCCGAATGCAAAACCCTCTATCTTTTCAAAAATTTTTTTTGGAATAATTTCTTCTTGCTATTCATGTTTTCTTACTAAGTTTTGAATGCTGAACATGAATTTTACATTTTTCAATCATTTAAACAAATTAATTACCATGAAAATATTTAACCTTTTTGTTTTTGGAAAATATAATTTCCATGGCATGAAAATAAATGGTTAAAGTGTATACTTTTAAAGTGTTTTTTATCTTATGTTGTATTATTAGCCGCTATCTTAAATAAATCACGTTTAAAACTGACAGATGGCATAAATGAAATCAAAATTATTTAATTCTATTAAAATACAAAATACTCTATCTTATCATTTTTCAACATGTCATGTCGACTGTGATTGAGATTTTTCGTGTTTTATTTTTACTCCGAGTTAATTCGTTAATCTAATGTTTTTATCGGGAAATAAATATAAATTACACCTGGTTTTTATTAACGCGAACGCTTTTATTTTAATAATATTAAATAAAAACAAGTAAGAAAGTATGGTCGGTCAAGCCCGACCATATAATACCCTACACCAAGTAAATGAGTAAAAATATTTTTCTTTTAAAATATTAATAATTTATATTCGTGAGTGATTTTCGGAAGTGGGCCTTATATGGGAGCTATGACCAATTATGGACCGATCACCATAAAATTAGGTGGTGTGATTTATGTCTATATTAATGTTAAGTATGTTGAATTTTGTGTGTATACCAAAATTTTTAAGCGATTTATGCACGTTAAAGTGATTTTCGGAAGCGGGTCTATATGGGAGCTATGACTAATTATGGACCGATCGTAACAAAATTTGGTGACATGAATTTTGTATATATAAAACTTATTTGAAGCGAAATTTGTGTAGTTACATAGATAAATTAAACATTTATGACCGATAAAGTCCAATTTCGAGGGGACATTTGTATGGGGGCTAGGTGAAATAATGGACCGATTTCAGCCAGTTTCAATAGGCTTGGTCCTTGGGCCGAAAAAATAATATGTACCAAATTTGATTGAAATATCTTCAAATAATAGTTTTGGGCGTTACAAACATCTGCACAAACGCATAATACCCTCCCCACAATGGTGGTGTAGGGTATAAAAATCAAAACATAAACTAAAAGACAAATAAGTAAATAAAATTCTTTATTTCTTTTATGTGCATTATCTATTAAATAAAGATCAAGAGTGTTAACTAAATTATTTACAACTACTCTTAAATGAGTCTCTTAAATGAAAACAGTGAGCGAAGGTTGAGTGTAAACGGCATAAATGCATACGTAACAGTTAATGCAGATGAAAAAAATATAAACAAAACAAACAGAAGATTAGATGATGACAGCTTGTTTTTAACCGCCAAGCCTCTTAACCATGGTGTAATGATATACAAGGTGACATTAATCAAACAGCTGATTATTTTTTTGCTCGAGTTTGTTTACAACTTCAATCTTGTCAAAATTTTTTCTGCTGTAGTTTGTATACATTATGTCAGTTGTTTTTGACACTATAAAAGTTATTTGTTTTTGTATTGTTGTATTTGTTGCCGTAACGCATACACCTTATAATCATTACGCCATGCTCTTAACCGTGCTCATTCTTGTTCCCCCGCATCGACAACAACAAATAATTGTCAAACGAAAGAAAATTCAACAGCTGTTCCAGAAAATAACAATCTTTTACTTATGCCTGAAAGTATGTTAGCTATATCAGCTTCAAATACGAAATCCACCACCTGACTACAAATAAAATTAACCCATTAAGCGGCGCTATACCCAAGATTGGTCAACCATTAAATAAAGATAATAAATCCCAAATACATGTTGGAATGGACCGGTATATTACAGTATTAAAACGGGCACGAAGTCCCAAGTCCTCGAATGCGGCACCCTTGTCCAAATTATATAAGGATAGTGAACCTGATAGACTAAACAATGAAAATCGTTTTTCTATTCTGGAATGTAAAACTAATGAACCAGTAAATAAAATCCACTCTACAAAACCACCCCCCATTTACTTGAGAGAAAATAATTCGAATCCACTGGTTCAGAGCCTGATCTCATTAATAGGAGAGAACTCTTTTTACGTAATCCCAATCAAGAAAGGCACGATTCATGAAACTAAAATACAGGTCAATAGTGAAAACGATTATAGAAAGGTTGTAACATATTTTGAAACTCAAAAGAAAAGTTTTTACACTTATCAGCTGAAAGGAAGCAAGGGTCTACAAGTTGTAATAAAGGGTATTGACTGTAATGTTGAACCACTCGAAATAAAGCAAAGCTTAGAAGATAAAGGCTATAAGACAAAAAATGTGATAAATATTAGAAATCGCGAAAAAAATACCCCAACCACTCTTCCGTGTTGAACTTGAACCCGGTGACATAAACCTGAAAAAAAAATGAAACACATCCAATATATAACCTGAAGTACTTATTGCATCGTAAAATTACGGTAGAAGAACCACACAAACGATTTGGCCCCGTCCAATGTATGAATTGCCAAGAATATGGACACACCAAGGCATATTGCAAATTGCCACCAGTATGTGTCATTTGCGGGGAGTTGCATAACACATCCCAATGTAACAAATCTAAAGATGATCCTAAAATAAAAAAATACAGCAATTGCGGAGGTAACCACACAGCAAACTACAGGGGTTGTCCTGTCTACTCAATTGTTAAAAAATCACAAAGCCAGAAACCAAAGATTTTCCCCGCTCAGCCATTAAATAACATCAATTTGAACTACCCCCCGTTGCAACAGACATATGACAACAAAGTAACATATGCAAATGTACTTAGAAACAACCAAACTCAGCCGCAAGTCCGTCAACTCCAAAACGAAAATATGAACCCAGAGGTAAGAGAGCAAACGCCAATTTTCAATTTTACCCGACTAGAATCTACAATAGAAACTCTTGTGCAATCGGTAAATAACTTTACAAACTCAATGAGTATTTTTTATTGCAGGCTGTGCTTAACAGACCATGAACTGTCTAAGAATATGTTTTTGGAATGCAAACGGCATACGCCAACACAAAAACGAACTCGAATATTTTTTAAGAAACCAACAAATTGATGTAATGCTGGTTTCTGAAACTCATTTGACGTCCAGAAGTTCATTTCGAATAAATGGATATGTAATATGTGACACCAAAGATCCCAGAGGTAGAGCATGCGGAGGCTTGGCAATTTTAATAAAAGTCGAATCAAACACTACTTAATGTGTGACTTTTGCGAAGATTATCTTCAAGCTACTACAAAATCTGTCTTGAAGATTTTCATCGATATACTCACCCCCTAAATTTTCAATTACAGAAAGTCAATATAATAGATTTTTTAAATCATTTTAAATAATACTAAGCACCATTCTGGGGATCACGACTGATTACCCCTAAAGGTCGGGTTTTGTTCGATACAATTTCTAAAATGGGTTTGAATGTGCTTTCGAGCGGCCTACTGACCCACGAAAAATACCGGATGTTATTGATTTTAGCGTGATGAAAAATATCCCTAGAGAAATGATTAAAATTGAATCCTTGCTGGAACTATCTTCAGATCACTCACCCACTTTTGTTACTTTATTGAGCGCCCTTGAAATTGTATCCCAGACTGGTAATTTAGCGATGGCAGGCACAAGAATAAATTGGCTCAAATATAAAAAATAACTCAGTACACATTGCTCGGAAAACATACCGCTAAGAACACCAGAAAACATCGATCACTCTCTTATCAATTTCGATAAAAATCTCCAACTAAATCCCCCCAACTAAAATCGAAGCTTAAAGATTGTATAAAAAGACTTAAAAAGCTCTTGGAATTTCGAAAAATGGAATCACTGAATAAATATTTAAAAAGCCTGGACGCAACCCCGCAATCGGATTGCTCATTATGGCGAGCAACAAAAAGTCTTAAAATTAAAAGACCTGTCATATGTAAGTCCCCCTTGCGAATCATGGTTACCATGATACCCAAGCCGGGAAAAGATCACACAAAGGTGGAATCATACAGACCCATCAGCCTATTGTCTAATATATCAAAGAAGATACTTATGAACAAGTTGTACCCGATGTTAACTGAAGAAAATTGTATTCCGAATCATAAATTTGGTTTTAGAAGAAAACACAGTACTATCGAACAAACCCATAGACTTGTAAATATGGTGAGAAAAGCGTTTGAAGAAAAGAAATACTGTTCCGCACTCTTCATCGACATCTCTCAAGCGTTTGATAAGGTATGGCATGCTGGATTAATATACAAATTGACATATTTGAATTACAAAATCACATATTTGAATTAGAAAAATGGTTAAAACAATGGAAAATTAAAATCAACGAGCAAAAATGTACACACATAATATTTACATTGCGTAGAGAATCATGCCCCCTATTTATATCAATAATCAAACAATAATTCAACAATCGGAAGTGAAATATCTCGGAATACATCTCGATCGTCGCCTTACATGGAAAAGTCATATAGATGCAAAGTTGACTCAAATGAAATTGAAATCAATTCAAATTAATTGGCTTATTGGCAGAAACTCCACGCTTAGTTTAGATTGTAAACTTCTACTTTATAACATGATCATAAAACCGATATGGTGTTATGGCATACAGTTATGGGGCACGGCCTCAGCGTCAAATATAGAAAAGATAGAAAGACGCCAAAACAAGTTTCTAAGAATGATCACAGTTGCCCCCTGGTATACAAAAAATGCGAATATACACAAAGATCTAAACGTGCCCCTTGTAAAAACTGAGATCACGAAGAATGCAGAAAAATATTTAAAAAAAGCTTGGACTTATTAAGTAACTAGCAGACCCGGTGCGCTTCGCCACCCCAATTAGAAGAATGAAATAGTACTATTAAGTCTCCCTTTGTGAATCTAATTGTAAATGTCTAATTTCATATTTCTGGGTCCATTATTATAGAAAATGCAAAAGAAAGTTACCACTAAAGTCACCTTTTGTGAATTCAAATTCATTTAAAATCATGTGTGCCTAAAATTATTATAAAATATTCAAAAAGTACCATTGCAATAAACAAATAGTACCATTGATTATCACTTCTGAATTCGCATTCACTAAACCATAACCCGTCGATTTTGAATTTTAAATTTGTATAGCCTTTCCTATATTATCAACTAATTTTGTTTCTATAACAATTAATATTTAAAAATTATCACAAAACCCAAAAAAAAACAAAACCGCGGTTTTGAAATACTTTGGTTTTTTGGAAACGCTAGGTCCATTATTATAGTAAATTCACAATAGTACGTATGAGAACAAAGAAAAAGTACCAAGCGCCTTGGGACCATAGACGCCTAATTTCATATTTCTATGTCCATTATTACAGAAAATTCATAAAGTACCATTAGAATATATAAAAAGCACCAAAAATCCCCCACTTGTGGTTTCCCACTCACTCCCATATATGCTTAATTTCATGGTTTTAGGTTAATTGGTGAAGAAATTACAAAAAGTACCATTCGAATAAAGAAAAAGTACCAAAAAGTCTATCCCTAGAATTCTCACTCACTTTAGAACATATACGATTAATATCATGTTTCTAAGTTCATTGTTATAAAAAATTCAAAAAAGTACCATTAGAATAAAGAAAAAGTACCAAAAAGTCTCCCCCTGGAATTCTCACTCACTTTATAACATATACGATTAATTTCATATTTTTATGGCCATTATTACAGAAAATTCAAAAAGTACCGCTACAATATACAAAAAGTACCAAAAATCAGGCACTTGTGGATTCCCACTCACTCCGGTCCATATAAGCTTTACTTCATGTTTCTAGGTTCATTGGTGAAGAAATTACAAAAAGTACCATTCGAATAGAGAAAAAGTACCAAAAAGTCTCCCCCTAGAATTTTCACTGACTTAGGACCGTGTATGCTAAATTTCATGTTTCTAAGTCCATTGTTATAGAAAATTAAAAAAGTACCATTATAATAAAAAAAAGTACCATGAAGTATCCGCTTGAATTTTCACTCACATAGGACCATATACGCTTAATTTCATGTTTCTAGGTCCTTTATTGTAGAAAATTCAAAAAGTACCATTATAATATAGAAAAAGTACCAAAAAGCAACCACGTGTGGATTCCCACCCACTCGGGCCCATGTAAGCTTTATTTCATGTTTCTAGGTTCATTGGTGAAGAAATTACAAAAAGTACCATTCGATTAAAGAAAAAGTACCAAAAAGTCTCCCCCTAGAATTCTCACTTACTTAGGACCATATATGCTTAATTTCATGTTTCTAAGTTCATTGTTATAGAAAATTCAAAAAAGTACCATTAGAATAAACAAAAAGTACCAAAAACTCTCCCCTTAGAATTCTCACTCACTTAGAACCATATATGCTTAACTTCATATTTCTATGTCCTTTATTGTAGAAAATTCAAAAAGTACCATTAGAATATAGAAAAAGTACCAAAAAGCAGTCACTTGTAGATTCCCACTCACTCCGGTCCGTATAAGCTTAATTTCATGTTTTTAGGTTCATTGGCGAAGAAATTACAAAAAGTACCATTCGAATAAAGAAAAAGTACCAAAAAGTCTCCCCCTAGAATTCTCACTCACTTAGGGCCATATATGCTTAATTTCATGTCTCTAAGTCCATTGTTATAGAAAATTCAAAAAAGTACCATTAGAATATAGAAAAAGTACCAAAAACCCCACAATTGTGGTTTCCCACTGACTCGGTTCCATATAAGCTTTATTTCATGTTTCTAGGTTCATTGGTGAAAAAATTACAAAAAGTACCAATCGAATAAAGAAAAAGTACCAAAAAGTCTCCCCCTAGAATTCTCACTTACTTAGGACCATATCTGCTTAATTTCATGTTTCTAAGTCCATAGTTATAGAAAATTCAAAAAAGTACCATTAGAATATAGAAAAAGTACCAAAAAACCCACACTTGTGGTTTCCTACTCACTCGGTTTATATATAAGCTTTATTTTATGTTTCTAGGTTCATTGGTGAAGAAATTACAAAAAGTACCATTCCAATATAGAAAAAGTACCAAAAAGTCTCCCCCTAGAATTCTCACTCACTTAGGACCATATATGTTTAATTTCATGTTTCTAAGTCCATTGTTATAGAAATTTCAAAAAAGTACCATTAGAAGAACAAAAAAGTACCTATAGTTCTGTTCACACATTTTGGTACCTAAATATTATACCCTATGCCTAACACAAACTTCACTCAGATACAAATCAGCTAACTTTAATGTCGATAAGTGCAATAATTTAAAATATTAAAAAAGTACCATTAGGAGAAAAGTACCAATTTCCCTTTTCTTCCTCGAACACCCTCAAGTTCGACCTTTAAAAATATTCCATTTTGCCAAAATTGTTTATGCTACAGACATGTCTCAAAATATTAAAATCTGTGTTAATGTGCCAAAGAAAAAATATGTTTTAAAAAAGTACCAAACTGTTTACCCGGATTTGGCCCAATATACACCTTGGCACTCGAGTTCCAAATAACACCCTGTTAGTTAATTTTTGTATGAATCCAGGAACCAGTGTTAAAAAAATTATCAAAATTGGCTTAATAATTTCAATAAAATGTATTTTTCCGATTTTATCCCCTTTTTGGTACCTTTTTTATCCCCATTGCTTTGGTAAAATTTAATTCAAATAAATTTCTGTATCGTGGTGGGAGCTCATAATAAAATATTCGTATGCCTATGTCAAATTATAGAAAAACATATTTTATGAAAAAGTACCAAAAATAAACACAATTTTTATCCCTTAAGGGTTCGAATTTCCAAAAAGTACCAAACTTATATTTTTTATTTTTTGATAAGTAAAGAATGCGATTTAAAATTTGTCTATATGTTTATTGGTTTAAAAGATACATAGGGTGCCAAAAAAGTACCAAAATACAGTTTTTACCCGTTTTCTCCCCTAAATGTTTCGAATTTCGAAAAAGTACGAAACACCTGTCAGCTTATTTTTTAAATGGAGTAACATGCAACTTTAAGTTTTTTTGTATCTTTATTAGTTTTGAAGATATAAGGTTACCGAATTTACCCGTTTTTACCCCCTAAACGTTCGAATTTCCAAAAATCCCTTCTTATCGGATCGTTTTGGGGAGGGAGGAACCCACAGTTAAAATTTCGTGATTCTAGCTTCAGCCGTTTGGGCTGTGCGATGATGAATCAGTCAGTCAGTCAGTCAGTAACGTTACTCTTTTATATATATAGATAATTATTAGATATAATATTTGTACCACTTATTGTTAGTTCATTAAATAATGAAGATACAATAAATAAATTAAAAAATATACATATATACATATTGAGAAAAACCCTCTATCTATATAAAGTTCCCAATAATGCAAAATTCAGTAGTTTGATTGTTAACCAAACTCTCACAACAATAGATTTGCTTCGTATTCTAGTGTTACGATGTGTGTACACTAGAGTGTCCCAAACATTTTTTTTTGGAATTTCGGAACGCATACCCTCTAATTTTTTTATATATATAAAACTATAGTTAAATATGAAATTTTGTCTTTCTATCATGATTGCAACCCGTGCCGACTTGCGATTTAGTTTTGTGGTGCATTTACAAGGGGAAAAAATCCAATTTTTTCAGTTTTTGTAAAAATTTTGCCATTAGATAATTATTTTTGCAATTTAAAAAAAAAATTTTTTTGGTCATACCTGCGAATAGGTTAACGGTATCCTACGAAGACAAAAACTCACATACATACAAGTAAATATGTATATATTTTAAGTAAAAATTAGGTCTTATTTTAATATTTCTCAAAATATGTTTATTTTGTTCCTACGTTTCTTGTTCTAGTGGCCTGAGACACGTTAATGGCCTGGCGATTTTTTAATAACTTTAACATTTTTTAACCAATTTTTGTGTTTTATATCTTATTAGAACGACAATTACGTACACATATCGGTTCTTTTAAATTAAATTGCCAAAGTAATTACCTAATGGCAAAATTTTTATAAAAACTACAAAACTAATTCGCAAGACGGCACGGGTTGCAATCATGATAGAAAGACAAAATTTCATATTTAGCTATAGTTTTATATATATAAAAAAATTTGAGGGTATGCGTTCCGAAATACCAAAAAAAAATTTTTTGGTACACTCTAGTGTACACTGAACCAATTTTTTATGAAAATATCCTTCACTGGCAACACTTGTAAAATAACTCATGTTCGTTTTTTTAATTTCGGTAGACGGTGCCCGCGGGTGTACTGCTGGAGACCAATGCTTTAAAATAATATTATTTAAAATAATTTTGCCACATTAACTGTAATAATATATTAACTCTTTTAAAATCGAGGAAATTATATAAATAATTTTTATTTGATAAACCCTGATACACAAGGTACAATAAATTAAATTTTCTTTTATTATAAAAATTTTTCAAATTATGTCAATTTTCTTTCACAATTTTAATAACTCAAGTAATACGCGAAAAAAACTATTTTTTGGCTTTCCTGAAAAGTTGTGTTTTTAAGATAGAGAGTTTTGAATATAGGCTCTCGATATATTGAATTATAAAAATAAAACTAAAAAAACGGTAATTTTTTAGGGCTGTACGGTAATCGAAATTAAAAAGTTAACATCACTGGCACAATGTAAATAATTAATTTTGAATATCTCGAGAACTATAATTCTAAAAATATTTAAACTCTGTATCAATCAATTTATTACCATTTTATTCCTGAATTTATTCCTGATCCCTGTACGAAGTTTAGCTAAGCGTGATCGGCGTAGTAGGAATTACTCCTCCCTTATAAAGGAAAGTTAAAGTAATGCTTGATATGAGTTATTTTTTTACACAAAAGATTTAAAAATGGGTGGGATCAGAAGTGGTATCTCCCATACCAAATTAGTTAGTTATATTTTGCATGTGTTATTTTCGTACCATTGTATGTAGTTAGGTTGTATCAGAAATCATTCATATTTTTTTAATTTTACTAGGGTAGGGGTAGCGAAGTGCACCAGGTTATGCTAGTTTCAACTAATAGTTTATCGTTGATGACCTTTGAAATTTCGTGAAAGTCTTCTTTGGCTTCAGCTAGAAGTTTCTTGTTGTTGGCTCAACAATATTCCTGAACTTCAGCTAACTGTTTCTCGTTGTTGGCTCTATAATGGCTCTAGAAAGTTTCGATGTCAATATTACGCCGCTTGAATTCATCTATCAGCCTCTTTTGCAATTCTGCTTTATTACCTGTTGGCGGCAGGTAATTTCTCTCTTGAGTTATTCCACTTTAAGCTCTTCAAACTTCATGCGTACTCTGTAACATCTCACGAGAGACAGACGTGTTTTTAAATCCGCTCCGTTCTGATTTGTGAATAATTACATTTATTTTACGCAAAAAAAAAGAAAACAAATTTACTTGCGCATGGACGCCTTTAATAAAACAGATTAAGTTTTTATTTGTGTATAAAACAAAGAAAATTGATAAAACAATAACTATAAAACATGGGGGATTTACCTGTTCCGATAGGAACAGACCCCGAACTAATCAATGTTAGTATAGATGTTCAGAGGATCATAAAGCACAATCTTAAACTAAGAAAATCTCCAGGTTATGATTTAATTACACCTTCCATGATTGGAAACCTACCAGATGTGGCAATTATTGTGCTCAGTATTATTCAATGCGATCTTGTCTCTAGGAGTATTTCCGAATGATTGGAAAATCTCCCAAATTATGATACCCAAACCAGGAAAGGATTTGACATTGGCATCATCCTACAGACCTATTAGCTTATTGCCTTACTTGTCTAAACTATTTGAGAGAAAAATCCAAGGGAAAATTTGAACATTCTTAAATAGTCAAAACATTATCCCAGATCATCAATTCGGATTCCGTAAACATCACGGAACAATTGAGCAAGTTAACCGCCTAACTGGAGAGATACGAAAATCTTTCGAACTAAAAAAGTACTGTTCGGCAATATTTCTAGATGTTGCCCAGGCTTTTGACAAGGTATGGCATAACGGTCTAATACACAAGATTAAACGCCTACTGCCTTCTAGTACTCACAAAATACTAGAGTCTTACCTATCGGATCGCTTGTTTAGGATAAAATGCGGCGATTATGTGACAAGCGACTATGCGATCAAAGCTGGTATACCTCAGGGAAGTGTTCTAGGACCAACCCTGTACTTATTATACACCTCGGACTTGCCCGAGTCCGAAGAATTAACCATTTCCACCTTTGCAGATGACACTGCAATTCCTAGTTCTCATGTGGACTTAAATGTAGCATCTAGAAACATTGATAATTATCTCAGGCACGTGGAGACGTGGTTAAAAAATTGGAGAATACAAGTGAACGAAATTAAAAGCAAGCACATAACGTTTTCACTTAGGAGAGGAAATTGTCCACCAGTGACACTAAACAGTGTGAACATCCCACAGTCTGACCACGTTACATACCTTGGCATTCATTTAGATAGACGTCTTACTTGGCTTCGGCACATAGAAGCCAAGCGGCTCCACATGAAACTAAAAGCTTCTAATTTACACTGGCTAATCCACCACCAATCGAAATTAAGCCTTAACTGCAAAGACATCCTGTATAAGACAGTCTTAAAACCAATTTGGACATACGGAATCCAATTATGGGGAACAGCAAGCAATACCAGTATAGATCTTATACAGAGGGCACAATCCAAAATTCTAAGAACCATGACGGCAGCTCCATGGTACATAAGAAACGAGAACATCCACAGAGACTTAGATGTACCCTTGGTCAAAGATGAATTCAGAAAAACTCGTGAAGCTTATTTATCAAAATTACATCATCATCCGAACCCGCTCGCAAGGCTACTTACAGTAACTCAAGACAGCTCAAGGCTGCGTTGAGCTGATTTACCACTCATCTAATTTTCCAAATATGATTCTCCACTGAGAGAACAATAATTGTTTAGTTTTAAGATTTAATTACTTATTGTAAGGCCTAGAAAATAAAGGCAGGAATAATGTTATAATAAACGTAAAAAAAAACTTTAATTTCCGAGTCCAAAAATTACATATTTGTATCAATCATTATAGGTATAACTACACATTTCTTACCTCCTTGTTCATCCAGCATTACAATACTCCTCATTCCAACCTCAGCACTCTAAATAAAAATATACGATCTTTATGATTTTGCTATATATTTATTAAATATTATGTTCCGTATACATGTAATGTATATAGTTTTTAAATGGCCAGTACATGTGTTGTTCTGTATACAAAAACCATTTTCTGTTGTTTATGTGGATGTGCTCAATATAATTCCGGATTTCTGTGAATTTCTTGCGTCGAATGTTTTGTTCATGTTTCTTCAGTTTATGGAAAGTTTATAAGGAAAACGACCATCTAATTCATATAAAAAATACCTAAAGGTGCGACCTCTTTACAAAAATTGGTAAAATTGCATGGATTGATTCAAAGATTTAAAGGATGGCTGTAAATATAATGAGTGAGAGGGTCATACAAATTTTGAATTATTTCGGTCAGAATTTACATGAACGCTTTCTGATAATCAAAGATATTTAAAATTTGTTTTTTTTATTAATTTTGACTCTGATTCACGAGTATGTATTAATAAAATCAAAGCTTAATGTTTTGTAATAAGTGTCTTCATTTTGATTCAGCTTATTTTCAGAATTTTTTAGACCTTTACAAATAAGGAAACGTAAAATAATCAATGTGTGCCAACATGAAACTAAAAAACTGTTTTATGCGCATAAAATATGCACTTAAAAACGAAAAATATGCTCTTAAAACATCAACAATATGCACTTAAAAATAGTTAGTCATTGTATAACTTATATAAAAATATATAAGAAGTAAATAAAATATTGAGCTCATAAGTACTAAATTTCGATTTTAGTGACTTTGCACTACATGAAAATAGTTCGATTCAATTAATTTTATTACATTTAGCAATAAATTACAATGTGTTTACTAAAGTTTTAAAATTTTCAAACAAAAACATTGTTTTAGGTTTCCATAGAGATTCTTAGACAATCTTAAAAATTATTTATCTCATCTTTTAATAAACTGCCTAATAGTTAAAACTTTTTTTAGTAATTAGTAACATAATATGTAGGATATGTAGGATTCTGATAAATTGTCCGAAATACATACATATTTCTTTTGTTTTGTTTGCATTGTAATTTTTCATTTCTATATTTGACTATTTTGTTAAGGTCCAATGATAATTGGCTTAAACTACTTAGAGTAGCCAATTTCCATATATTTAAATTAAATAAAAATGTACACAAAAAATACGTAAAATGATAAAAGAATTTTGAGATTTTTTTCAGATTTTTCGGAAGAGGTTTAGAGGGCTCTCAAGTCGAGTTTTTGCCATAAATCGGGTTTGTCGCCTTTTTTTGTGTTTTCGTCATAACTTTGTCAAACCCCACTATTTTCTTTACTTTTTTTTATTTTTTTTTTCATATTTTATTTGTTGTATCTTCACAAAATAATGTGAACTATCAATAATTTGTTCAAATCTTAAATCTAAATATGTTTAATATATAGATCCTATCATCAGCGCAGGTCTGTTTAAAAGACAAATATCCAAGCTTAATTCTTAATAATTTAGGGACAACGATTTTTTAATTTGCTTTCCTGAGTTATACCGGTTTTCACCATTGAAGTTATGAAATTGTACTTGAATTCAAATATAACGATTTTAACGGCAGATTTAAAGTTGCATAATGCTTTCAAACAGCAGTGTCTCTCAAACTGTAACATAAATGTGGGTATTATTAACATTGAATAAAAGCTTTGAGTTGAACATTGATCGTAGGTATGGCAACGCTGAATGTTTGCTGCGACACGTATATTCGAATTCGAAAGCTCTAGACTTCGAATATACGAGTTTTGACAGTTAAAGAAGGTGCAGTAAAATAAGGCCATAGGCAATAAGGTCATATGGCCATATTACACATTGTGTTGAGAAATAAGACCATATGACCATATTTCCATGAAAGAAGTGAAATAAAGCCATTATGGCATTATTGCATCTTAGACCATTTTTTGTTTGCTTAAATGATTTATTCAATTTGCCAAAAAAAGAAAGTTCAATCAAAAATTAAAGAACATCCACTCCAAAAAAAAGTATTTTTAATAATTTATTTACAAGAAAGGCTTTATTTAGCGAAGCCGTCTGCCGCGTTCCATGGAGGAGAAAGTCCCTAAGAGCGGCCACAGGCCGCCACGCAGAAAAACTTTATTTGCGAAGACAAGTTTTTTTGCACTGTATGGCCAGCAATTATTCGGTTTCGCAGGAAAAGGTTTTTTTATTGGCGGCCTGCGGCCGCTCTTAGGGACTTTCTCCTCCATGGAACGCGGCTTCGCTTTATGAAGCCTTTCTTGCAAATGATTATAAAATATTTTTTTGTCGCGGCACTGTCTGTCACTCTAAAATAACTATACATATTTATGTAATTATAACAAGCAATTTTACACTGATATGGCTTTATTTCCACTTTGGCCAATAATTGATTATGACTTTATTTCACTCCCACGCTGGTAATAAAGTCATATGGTCTTATTTCTCAAAACAATGTGTAATAAGGCCATATGACCTTATTACCTATGGCCTTATTTCACGTCACCTTTAAATTAAAGAACATTGTAGGTTCAACAATGTAGAAAGTTCAGAGATGGCGTATGTATAGATCAGCGCAGTGCTGCCAACTTTTTTTTTGAGAAATCGTCAATTTTTAAAAAAAAAAATCGTCAAAATCGTCAAGTTAAAAAGAAAAATATCGTCAAGAAATCGTCAAGACAAAAATGCGTTAAAAATACCAAAAACATTTTTTTATTAACTTTTTAAATATTTTTATTTTATTTACATGTAAATAAAGTTATCATTTAATAAAAAAAATAATTAATTTAATTTTGGTATTATGTGACTTTACTCTGGTACATTTCTGTTTGACATTTGTTTAATAAGTAATTTTTAATTGCTATATTAAAACACTGAGAATTATTTAACTTAAGATAATCTTATGAAAAAAATATTCCTTGTAATGTTGAAGAATCCAAAGCATTTCTGATTTTTGTTTTATTTAAAATTACAATATTAAAAATTCTTTCAACGTTGGCCGACGAATGTGGTAGTGCCATTAAACTCGAAACAAATTGTGTTAAAATTGGGAAGGCCTTTGTATTATTGACTCTCTTTAAAATAGAAATATTTTCCCAATGTTTGGAGTTCGTTGAATTTCATATTACGTAAATCTCGAACTACATTATCAAGTTCTTTTCCATTTAATAAATTTGGAATAAGTTTAGCCAATTGGAAAATTGAATAATTTTTTTTTGTTCAATGGAGTTTAATACTTCTAAAAGTTTATCGCCAAAATCAAAACGTTTTAAAATTTGTGAAACCAATTCAATATAAAATTGGACGCTGTCTGCCTTTTAATCTGTGCATTGGAAAAGGGGACTTTCAATATTTTAATTTTAGGAAAAAAGGTTACCATATGTTTTGCTTTTAAAAAATCGTCATTTTTGTTCGCGGGAAAAATGAAAAATCGTCAATCGTCATTTTAATAAATTTGACTTAAAAAATCGTCAAAATGACGATAAATCGTCAAAGTTGGCAGCGCTGGATCAGCGATATGCAATGAACTCTCAAATGAGCTCTCTTGATTTTGTTTTCACATGTACGCAAGCACACGCATTGTATAAAAACAGTCAGTTAGTGTTGTAAAATGTCGGTACTTTTGACTACTCAATACTATACTCAATACATTTGTTTGGGTACTCGATACTACTCAACCACTGTTGCCAGATAATTTTGGTATAAAATCTTCAAAATTGGACTAAAAAATCGGCAAAATAAAATACATACTTTTTTCTGAAATTTGTCAGTTTTTTTAGAAAAAAACTAACAATCCAATAAAGAATTCACATATTTAAACAATTAATGTTGTAAAATAGGTTTATATAATAAGAATTATTTAATATTTGCATACAAATATTAAATATTTGTATACTCTATGTATAAGTTTATAATTCAGTTTGTGTTCTTCATATTTCCACAAAAAGCCACGACTTACCTACATACATATATTTCGAATACTAAGTCATGTACATAAACAATTCATATATCATATGAAAGCGATGTCAAAGACGTATGCGATATTCAATTTCGAAAAAATCAAGTATCAGGCTTTATTAATTTTAAAAAGTCTTTAGTATAGGTTTATAGACATCCTTCAAGTAACTGTTTGTATAAACGATTTAATTTTTTTTATTAATTTGTCTTGGCTAAATATTCGTTCCGCATATATTGGCGTGGCTAAAAATTAAAAATTTAATCTGGCAACAGTGTACTCAACACTTTTTCAATCTGAATTTAACAAGTAGGAAATAGACCAAAGTAAATTAATAAAGTAGCGACAGTACTACAACAAATACAACATTTACAAAAACCACAAGCAATTTTGTTTTTGGTTTAAGGTCTGAGCTGTCAAAGTTGCCTGTTGTTGTTTTTGCTTTTGGGCTTGTTGTATTTTTCGCCACAACAACCACAAGTGAATTGACAGTTCAGACCAAAGTAAAAAAATAGTCAGCTGTTCTACTGAGTCAAGGCGAATTTATACAAGGTGGTGTCAGTTCTACAAAAACAACGATTGGTCTTAACAAATGTCTAAAAAACAAAATGAAAAATTTAACAAATAAGTATTTAAACTTAATATAGTGTAGATAATTGAATAGTGCGGGCTTTACATATATATGTAAACAATAAATATTTTGTTCATATGCTTAGAATATGTAGATATTTAAATATAAAAACAAGCTTTGACAGTTGTTAGAACCAAAAAGCTAAAAAAAAAATTATCAGCTGTTTCACTGACTCCACCTTGTATAAATTCGCCTTGTACTGAGTCTACTTTATTAATTTACTTTGGTATATACCAGTGATGTTCATGCCATACAACAATTGTTTGAAAAATATACACACATTTCTTATACTCTTTTAAAAACTTTTGTTCATTCATCGCTGAAAATGCGAAGAAACCACATGTGACGGACTATCGCAATTTTTTTTCAGAAATTTATTAAGCATTGTTGTTGGTTGTTTTTGTTTGAAGCATAGCAAACACACGAGTTTCAATTACAATTGAACACAATAAAATAAAGTCAAAAATAAATACAAAATTTAAGAGAATTTCGGACTTACAATGTATATTTTTTCATTTCCCTAAAATTTAAATTACATTCATTTAATAAATTGGTTTTATTTGACAAAAATTCTAAATCTAAACTTTCTTCATTTTGTTATTATTTTAAGTGTTTGACATTATGTTTGCTGGGTAGCTCTCTTACCAATACATCTTCATTTTTATTTTTGAACATTATGCATTGAACACATTGAAGACAGCAGGCTACACGACTACACGAACACAAATTCTGCTGGCTGGAGTTGTAGTCGTGTGGCAACTACTGAATTATTTTGAAGACGACAGCTACAAAGTAAACAGCTGATTTATAATTCAGTGGTGCCACTTTAATAAAAAATAACCGTACAAAATTCCAAAATAATTAAGATTTAAACAATTATTTTGAGTAAACATATATATATGGTTATAATTAATTATGTACCTGTTATTAATTTACATCAATATGGTTATCAAAAACTTCTCTTAATTAAGTAAAAAAAAATATATTTTTGACAGAAATAGAAATTAGTTTAATTCGGCTACAGCGGCAAAAGCAATCGTGTGGTCGTGTAGCTGTGCTGTCGTCAAAAGAATCGTCTTCATATAAACGTGTGTATTCTAATTTTGACAGATTGCAGTTGGTAGCCTGCTGTCATCTATGTGTTCCATGCATCCAGGGTTTAAAATTAGTTAAACGTTTTTTACATTTGACTACCGACTGCGCAATAAATATGAATCGTTTTCATATTAATGTGCACAAATACTGAAAATATACAAACTATAAACCAATGCCATATATGCACAAGCTTCATGGTAGAAATATTTGTCGCAGTTTTTCCAAAAATATTTTGTCTTACAAAATATTTTACGTTGCAGCTAGAAGACAAAATGAAAATTTTTCATTTTTAAAACATTTGCTGCCTAAATATATGTATATTTTTGGTTAGCAAAAACAAATGAAATTGCTTGTGTATAATATACAAAAAAATTACTACAAAAAAATCATACATGCAAACAAATTGCAGCGTGAAAACCATATACTGCAAACGATATGCGCAGTGAAAAATTCAAACAATGAAAATATGGAAGATGCTAAAAGTAGACTGCCAAACCATACGAAGTTGAAAAATGTAAAATACGAAATTGTGCAAAGTTAAAAATGTTTAAAGCGAAAATGTTTATTTTTAAAATATTTCCGACGCATATATGGTTTTGTTTTGCCGCATATAGTCATTGAGTAGAAAAATGTGAAAAAAACTATGAAGTTGATTTGGGTGTACAAAATAAAAAATTGTATTGAAATGTGTGTTAATAAAGAATTTTAGTGCAATAAAATAGAAGTTTTATTTTTTGATTGTATGTATTGTGAAAGATAGCAATGCAGTGAAAATTAAATTAAATAAGATTCTGGACAAAGGATAGCTAGCGGAGGATATTATTATTGAATTTTTTGATTGATTGGCTTTTTTAATACGAATTCAAATGTATTTATGCTGGTGGTAATAGGAGTCCAGAAAAATTAGTAAGAAAAAAAATCATTTTGTATGTAAAGCGGTTAAAAAAGGATATATAATGCAACAACAAAATGTGACAAAAACAAAATGCCATAAATAACAGGATCATTCATTTTATGAATAAAATCTATCATAATAAAGTGTTGTACATTCAAATGTTTCCTTTCGTAAAATTTGTAACAGGAGAACAAACAAAAAAATAAGCAGCATAGAAAATAATTGTGGAAGAACAATTTTATGTGTAAGATATAATGCAAAAAAGGCACAGGTATAAGTACAACAGGAGCAAAACGAAATTAACTGCAACAACATCAACTTATACACACAACTAGGTAATTATGATATAAAATTGCTGTTTGTGTGTACATACAACAACAATTTATGCAAAAATCATAAACAAATACATAAATAGGTTCAATCGTGATCGTGAGTGATTTTGTAGCAGGAGAAAAAAGGATAAAGAGGAATGATAGAAAATGTAAGCACCAACAAAAGAAAGGAAAAGAGTTAAAAAGGGATAGAAAATGCAACAAGATTATTATGGAAGGACACATGCATGAAAGCAAGAATAATTTATCACTACAAATGAATACAAAGTGGTTATAAATAACAGGAGATACGCAATTTAAGAAAGTTCCTGAAAATATAATTCTGCAATGAAGAAAATTTTACTGTATACAAATATCAAGTGAGAGCGTGTTTTTCGACTTTGTGTTTTTAAATGCTCATTCATATGTATCCATTCGTAGTATTTCTAACAGGAGAACAAAAAAACAAATAAGCAACAGAGAACAAATTATGCAACGAAGGCTCAACAAATTTTTTACATAGGCACGAGTGCAGCAGGAGAAAAAGGAAATACAACAACAACTACTTAACTACTACCTGAAGTAATTTTGAAATGCAACTGTTGTATGTGTGTCCTCTAGCTACATAAAGCAACAACAACACATTCAAAAATAGGAACAAATACAAAGCAAAGGAATTTCTAGACATGTGGTGGAGTACCGTTGCAATTAATTGCATTTTGTTGTTTCTTTACTGTTAATGTAGAAAATTAAAAAGTCAACAACAACTTGCGCAATCTGAAATGCAAATGAGTATGATTGGCTGAGCGTTTGTAACAGGAGTAAAATAAAAAAAAGTATAGAATGCTAAAAAAAATATATGTATTGTGAAGGATAGGAATGCAGTGAAAGTACATTCAAGAAGGTTATGAGCAAATGATAGCGGATGATATTATTATTGCATTGTTTGTGTAGAACTGATTTTTGTTGAATACCGTTACAGATCATTTTTTATTACGCATTTTGGTTTATTTTTAGATCGAGGAATTTTTGTCATGTGCACTGAGTTGTTGTTTTTTGTAAAGGATTTTTGTGCGTATTTGTTTTTTATTATTTGTACACTTGTCGTTGTGTCCGTTATTATACCCTACACCATAGTGGGGAGGGTATTATGCGTTTGTGCAGATGTTTGTAACGCCCAAAAATATTAGTCTAACACCCACCTTAAAGTATACCGATCGACTTAGAATCACTTTCTGAGTCGATTAAACGATGTCCGTCCATCCGCCTGGTCGGCTGGCTGTCCATGTAAACCTTGTGCGCAGAGTACAGGTCGCAATTTTGAAGATATTTCGATCAAATTTGGTACATATTACTTTTTCGGAACAAGGACCAAGGCTATTGAAACTGGATGAAATCGGTCCATTATTTCACCTAGCCCCCATACAAATGTCCCCTCGAAATTGGACTTTATCGGTCATAAATGTTTAATTTATCTATGTATCTACACAAATTTCGCTCCAAATAAGTTTTATATATACAAAATTCATGTCACCAAATTTTGTTACGATCGGTCCATAATTAGTCATAGCTCCCATATAGATCCGCTTCCGAAAATCACTTTAACGTGCATAAATCACTTAAAAATGTTGGTATACACACAAAATTCAACATAAATAACTTTCATATAGACATAAATCACACGACCTAATTTTATGGTGATCGGTCCATAATTGATCATAGCTCCCATATAAGGCCCCTTCGAAAAATCACTCAAAAATATAAATTATTGATATTTTAAAAGAAAAATATTTTTACTCATTTACTTGGTGTAGGGTATTCGGTCAAGCCCGACCATACTTTCTTAATTGTTTTTTTTTTCGCGAATAGTTGTAATATTGATTGCAGAATTATATTTTCAGGAACTTTCTTAAATTTCGTATCTCCTGTTATTTATAACCTCTTTGTATTCATTTGTAGTGATAAATTATTCTTGCTTTCATGCATGTGCCCTTCCATAATAATCTTGTTGCATTTTCTATCCCTTTTTAACTCTTTTCCTTTCTTTTGTTGGTGCTTACATTTTCTCTCATTCCTCTTTATCCTTTTTTCTCCTGCTACAAAATCACTCACGATCACGATTGAACCTATTTATGTATTTGTTTATGATTTTTGCATAAATTGTTGTTGTATGTACACACAAACAGCAATTTTATATCATAACTAGCTGACCCGGTGCGCTTCGCCACCCCAATTAGAAGAAAGAAATAGTACTATCAAGTCTCACTTTGTGAATCTAATTGTAAATGTCTAATTTCATATTTCTGGGTCCATTATTATAGAAAATGCAAAATGTGTTCCTAATTTTAAATTTTTAGGTTTATTATTATAAAATATTCAAAAAGTACCATTGCAATAAGGAAATAGTACCATTGATTATCACTTTTAAATTCGCATTCACTAAACCATAACCCGTCAAGTTTGAATTCTAGATTTGTATATCATTTCCTATATTATCAACTAATTTTGTTTCTATAATACTTAAGATTTAATAAATTATCACAAAACCGAAACCGATCGGTTTTTAATTTTTTAAAACCGAAACCGCGGTTTTGAAGTTCTTCGATTTTTTGGAAACTCTAGGTCCATTATTATAGGAAATTCAAAAAAGTACCATTAGAATATATAAAAAGTACCAAAAATCCCCCAGTTGTGGTTTTCCAGTCACTCGGGTTCATATAAGCTTTATTTCATGATTCTAGGTTCATTGGTGAAGAAATTAGAAAAAGTACCATTCGAATAAAGAAAAAGTACCAAAAAGTCTCCCCTTAGAATTCTCACTCACTTAGGACCATATATGTTTAATTTCATGTTTATAAGTCCATTGTTATAGAAAATTCAAAAAAGTACCATTAGAATATAGAAAAAGTACCAAAAAGCAGCCACTTGCGGATTCCCACTCACTCTGGTCCATATAACCTTTATTTCATGTTTCAAGGTTCATTGGTGAAGAAATTACAAAAAGTACCATTCGAATAAAGAAAAAGTACCAAAAAGTCTCCTCTAGAATTCTAACTCACTTAGGACCATGTATGCTTAATTTCATGTTTTTAAGTCCATTGCTATAGAAAATTAAAAAAAAGTACCATTAGAATAAACAAAAGGTACCATGAGGTATCCGCTTGAATTTTCAATCACTTAGGACCATATACGCTTAATTTCATATTTCTAGGTCCATTATATTATAGAAAATTCAAAAAGTACCATTAGAATATAGAAAAAGTACCAAAAAGCACCAACTTGTAGTTGCCCACCCACTCGGGTCCGTATAACCTTTATTTAATGTTTCTAGGTTCATTGGTGAAGAAATTACAAAAAGTACCATTTGAATAAAGAAAAAGTACCAAAAAGTCTCCCCCTAGACTTCTATACAATATATGTTTAATTTCGTGTTTCTAAGTCCATTGTTATAGAAAATTCAAAAAAGTACCATTATAATATAGAAAAAGTACTAAAAAGTATACACTTGTGGTTTTCCAGTCATTCGGGTTCATATAAGCTTTATTTCATGATTCTAGGTTCATTGGTGAAGAAATTACAAAAAGTACCATTCGTATAAAGAAAAAGTACCAAAAAGTCGCCCCCTAGAATTCTCACTTACTTAGGACCATGTATGCTTAATTTCATGTTTTTAAGTCCATTGCTATAGAAAATTAAAAAAAGTATCATTAGAATAAACAAAAAGTACCATGAAGTATCCGTTTGAATTTTCAATCACTTAGGACCATATACGCTTAATTTCATATTTCTAGGTCCATTATATTATAGAAAATTCAAAAAGTACCATTAGAATATAGAAAAAGTACCAAAAAGCACCCACTTGTAGTTTCCCACTCACTCCGTTCCATATAAGCTTTATTTCATGTTTCTAGGTTCATTGGTGAAGAAATTACAAAAAGTACCAATCGAATAAACAAAAAGTACCAAAAAGTCTCCCCCTAGAATTCTCACTCACTTAGGACCATATATGCTTAACTTCATATTTCTATGTCCATTATTACAGAAAATTCAAAAAGTACCATTAGAATATAGAAAAAGTACCAAAAAGCAGTCACTTGTAGATTCCCACTCACTCCGGTCTTAATTTCATGTTTTTAGGTTCATTGGTGAAGAAATTACAAAAAGTACCATTCGAATAAAGAAAAAGTACCAAAAAGTCTCCCCCTAGAATTATCACTTACTTAATTTATCTATGTATCTACACAAATTTCGCTCCAAATAAGTTTTATATATACAAAATTCATGTCACCAAATTTTGTTACGATCGGTCCATAATTAGTCATAGCTCCCATATAGATCCGCTTCCGAAAATCACTTTAACGTGCATAAATCACTTAAAAATGTTGGTATACACACAAAATTCAACATAAATAACTTTCATATAGACATAAATCACACGACCTAATTTTATGGTGATCGGTCCATAATTGATCATAGCTCCCATATAAGGCCCCTTCGAAAAATCACTCAAAAATATAAATTATTGATATTTTAAAAGAAAAATATTTTTACTCATTTACTTGGTGTAGGGTATTCGGTCAAGCCCGACCATACTTTCTTAATTGTTTTTTTTTTCGCGAATAGTTGTAATATTGATTGCAGAATTATATTTTCAGGAACTTTCTTAAATTTCGTATCTCCTGTTATTTATAACCTCTTTGTATTCATTTGTAGTGATAAATTATTCTTGCTTTCATGCATGTGCCCTTCCATAATAATCTTGTTGCATTTTCTATCCCTTTTTAACTCTTTTCCTTTCTTTTGTTGGTGCTTACATTTTCTCTCATTCCTCTTTATCCTTTTTTCTCCTGCTACAAAATCACTCACGATCACGATTGAACCTATTTATGTATTTGTTTATGATTTTTGCATAAATTGTTGTTGTATGTACACACAAACAGCAATTAGAAGAAAGAAATAGTACTATCAAGTCTCACTTTGTGAATCTAATTGTAAATGTCTAATTTCATATTTCTGGGTCCATTATTATAGAAAATGCAAAATGTGTTCCTAATTTTAAATTTTTAGGTTTATTATTATAAAATATTCAAAAAGTACCATTGCAATAAGGAAATAGTACCATTGATTATCACTTTTAAATTCGCATTCACTAAACCATAACCCGTCAAGTTTGAATTCTAGATTTGTATATCATTTCCTATATTATCAACTAATTTTGTTTCTATAATACTTAAGATTTAATAAATTATCACAAAACCGAAACCGATCGGTTTTTAATTTTTTAAAACCGAAACCGCGGTTTTGAAGTTCTTCGATTTTTTGGAAACTCTAGGTCCATTATTATAGGAAATTCAAAAAAGTACCATTAGAATATATAAAAAGTACCAAAAATCCCCCAGTTGTGGTTTTCCAGTCACTCGGGTTCATATAAGCTTTATTTCATGATTCTAGGTTCATTGGTGAAGAAATTAGAAAAAGTACCATTCGAATAAAGAAAAAGTACCAAAAAGTCTCCCCTTAGAATTCTCACTCACTTAGGACCATATATGTTTAATTTCATGTTTATAAGTCCATTGTTATAGAAAATTCAAAAAAGTACCATTAGAATATAGAAAAAGTACCAAAAAGCAGCCACTTGCGGATTCCCACTCACTCTGGTCCATATAACCTTTATTTCATGTTTCAAGGTTCATTGGTGAAGAAATTACAAAAAGTACCATTCGAATAAAGAAAAAGTACCAAAAAGTCTCCTCTAGAATTCTAACTCACTTAGGACCATGTATGCTTAATTTCATGTTTTTAAGTCCATTGCTATAGAAAATTAAAAAAAAGTACCATTAGAATAAACAAAAGGTACCATGAGGTATCCGCTTGAATTTTCAATCACTTAGGACCATATACGCTTAATTTCATATTTCTAGGTCCATTATATTATAGAAAATTCAAAAAGTACCATTAGAATATAGAAAAAGTACCAAAAAGCACCAACTTGTAGTTGCCCACCCACTCGGGTCCGTATAACCTTTATTTAATGTTTCTAGGTTCATTGGTGAAGAAATTACAAAAAGTACCATTTGAATAAAGAAAAAGTACCAAAAAGTCTCCCCCTAGACTTCTATACAATATATGTTTAATTTCGTGTTTCTAAGTCCATTGTTATAGAAAATTCAAAAAAGTACCATTATAATATAGAAAAAGTACTAAAAAGTATACACTTGTGGTTTTCCAGTCATTCGGGTTCATATAAGCTTTATTTCATGATTCTAGGTTCATTGGTGAAGAAATTACAAAAAGTACCATTCGTATAAAGAAAAAGTACCAAAAAGTCGCCCCCTAGAATTCTCACTTACTTAGGACCATGTATGCTTAATTTCATGTTTTTAAGTCCATTGCTATAGAAAATTAAAAAAAGTATCATTAGAATAAACAAAAAGTACCATGAAGTATCCGTTTGAATTTTCAATCACTTAGGACCATATACGCTTAATTTCATATTTCTAGGTCCATTATATTATAGAAAATTCAAAAAGTACCATTAGAATATAGAAAAAGTACCAAAAAGCACCCACTTGTAGTTTCCCACTCACTCCGTTCCATATAAGCTTTATTTCATGTTTCTAGGTTCATTGGTGAAGAAATTACAAAAAGTACCAATCGAATAAACAAAAAGTACCAAAAAGTCTCCCCCTAGAATTCTCACTCACTTAGGACCATATATGCTTAACTTCATATTTCTATGTCCATTATTACAGAAAATTCAAAAAGTACCATTAGAATATAGAAAAAGTACCAAAAAGCAGTCACTTGTAGATTCCCACTCACTCCGGTCTTAATTTCATGTTTTTAGGTTCATTGGTGAAGAAATTACAAAAAGTACCATTCGAATAAAGAAAAAGTACCAAAAAGTCTCCCCCTAGAATTATCACTTACTTAGGACCATATATGCTTAATTTCATGTTTCTAAGTCCATAGTTATAGAAAATTCAAAAAAGTACCATTAGAATATAGAAAAAGTACCAAAAAACCCACACTTGTGGTTTCCCACTCACTCGGTTTATATATAAGCTTTATTTCAAGTTTCTAGGTTCATTGGTGAAGAAATTACAAAAAGTACCATTCCAATAAAGAAAAAGTACCAAAAAGTCTCCCCCTAGAATTCTCACTCACTTAGGACCATATATGTTTAATTTCATGTTTCTAAGTCCATTATTATAGAAATTTCAAAAAAGTACCATTAGAGGAACAAAAAAGTACCTATAGTACAGTTCACACATTTTGGTACCTAAATATTATCCCCTATTCCTAACACTAACTTCACTCAAATACATATCAGCTAACTTTAATGTCGATAACTGAAATAATTTAAAATGTTAAAAAAGTACCATTAGGAGAAAAGTACCAATTTCCCTTTTCTTACTTGAACACCCCTCAAGTTTGAAATTTAAAAATACTCCATTTTGCCAAAATTGTTTATGCTACAGGCATGTATCAAAATATTAAAATCTGTGTTAATGTGCCCAAGAATAAATATATAAAAAAAAAAGTACCAAACTGTTTACCCGGATTTGGCCCAATATACACCTTGGTACTCGAGTTTCAAATAACACCCTGTTAGTTAATTTTTGTATGAATCCAGGAACCAACGTTAAAAAAAAATATCAAAATTGGCTTAATAATTTCAAATATAATGTATTTTCCCGATTTTATCCCCTTTTTGGTACCTTTTTTATCCCCATTGAGGTGGTACAATTTCATTCAAATAAATTTCTGTAACGTGGTGGGAGCTCATAATAAAATATTCGTATGTCTATGTCAAATTATAGAAAAACATATTTTATGAAAAAGTACCAAAAATTAACACAATTTTTATCCCTTAAAGGTTCGAATTTCCAAAAAGTACCAAACTTATATTTTTTATTTTTTATTAATTAAAGAATACGATTTAAAATTTGTTTCTATGTTTATTGGTTTAAAAGATACATAGGGTGCAAAAAAAGTACCAAAATACAGTTTTTACCCGTTTTCTCCCCTAAAAGTTTTGAATTTCCAAAAAGTACGAAACACCTGTCAGCTTATTTTTAAAATGGAGTAACATGCTATTTTAAGTTTTTTTATATCTTTATTAGTTTTGAAGATATAAGGTTACCGAATTTACCCGTTTTTACCCTTTTTTACCCCCTAAACGTTCGAATTTCCAAAAATCCCTTCTTATCGGATCGTTTTGGGGAGGGAGGAACCCACAGTTAAAATTTCGTGATTCTAGCTTCAGCCGTTTGGGCTGTGCGATGATGAATCAGTCAGTCAGTCAGTAACGTTACTCTTTTATATATATAGATTACCTAGTTGTGTGTATAAGTTGATGTTGTTGCAGTTAATTTCGTTTTGCTCCTGTTGTACTTATACCTGTGCCTTTTTTGCATTATATCTTACACATAAAATTGTTCTTCCACAATTATTTTCTATGCTGCTTATTTTTTTGTTTGTTCTCCTGTTACAAATTTTACGAAAGAAACATTTGAATGTACAACACTTTATTATGATAGATTTTATTCATAAAATGAATGATCCTGTTATTTATGGCATTTTGTTTTTGTCACATTTTGTTGTTGCATTATATATCCTTTTTTAACCGCTTTACATACAAAATGATTTTTTTTCTTACTAATTTTTCTGGACTCCTATTACCACCAGCATAAATACATTTGAATTCGTATTAAAAAAGCCAATCAATCAAAAAATTCAATAATAATATCCTCCGCTAGCTATCCTTTGTCCAGAATCTTATTTAATTTAATTTTCACTGCATTGCTATCTTTCACAATACATACAATCAAAAAATAAAACTTCTATTTTATTGCACTAAAATTCTTTATTAACACACATTTCAATACAATTTTTTATTTTGTACACCCAAATCAACTTCATAGTTTTTTTCACATTTTTCTACTCAATGACTATATGCGGCAAAACAAAACCATATATGCGGCGGAAATATTTTAAAAATAAACATTTTCGCTTTAAACATTTTTAACTTTGCACAATTTCGTATTTTACATTTTTCAACTTCGTATGGTTTGGCAGTCTACTTTTAGCATCTTCCATATTTTCATTGTTTGAATTTTTCACTGCGCATATCGTTTGCAGTATATGGTTTTCACGCTGCAATTTGTTTGCATGTATGATTTTTTTGTAGTAATTTTTTTGTATATTATACACAAGCAATTTCATTTGTTTTTGCTAACCAAAAATATACATATATTTAGGCAGCAAATGTTTTAAAAATGAAAAATTTTCATTTTGTCTTCTAGCTGCAACGTAAAATATTTTGTAAGGCAAAATATTTTTGGAAAAACTGCGACAAATATTTCTACCATGAAGCTTGTGCATATATGGAATTCGTAAATAGTATTTATATTTTTAGTATGTATACAATGAAATATTATCTTGTTAAATATTTGTTGCAGTTTTCATGTAAAATTATGAATTTTTTTGCAATTTTTTGACTAATATAGTAGTAATTTTAAACTCTGCATGCATCACTGAACTAGATAGGTAACTGAGAGCCAAAAACATATGTCTGTTGTCAAAAACCTAATTCACGAGAATGTATTGCATGTATTTTGTTATTGTATCACCCGTCTATCCTTCCATGCAATTATTCTATGGTACAGTCGGCCAAGACCGACGATATGATAATATAACTGAGTATATAAGCAAATCATTATTCTATTAGAATTTCCGAATGTCTTAATCTAATTTGTGAACTAATTTGTGGAGGAACTTGTGTGGACATCTACAGTAGCGAGCATAAAAAATGCAACGTCATGCAATTGTCCACATCTGCTGTATTTATATTCTTATTGATCATTGGCAATTTGACATTTGTCCAATATTTTTTTTACGTAAAATTTTTAGTAAAAACAGTGGTAAAATTGTGCGAGCAAAAAAAAATGCAACTCTACGGAAATTTACTTAATTTTTAAAATTTTGAAAAAAATATAATATAAAAAAATGCTGAAAACTATAAAAATGTTGCATTACCATCATTTACTATTAATGCAAGCAAATTTAAGGACATTAAAATTCAAAAGGATAAACATTTTTATCAAAAACGCCATACTCCATTATAAAAAAATAAGAGTGCGAAATTATTTTGATGGCTAGTTTTGAATTGAATTTTATTGAAATAAAACTAAAATGTTAGAAATTGAAGTAATCAAGGCTGTGTTACCTGATCCATGGAATGTGATATCATATATTTGATGCTACAAATATAATAAGGGGAAACCAATCCAATAACCCATATATTATTTACAAAAATAAATTAAGTGCCTATGCTTTTGGAAGCAGGTCCTTTATGCTTAAAATAGTGCAGTAGTATGATATGGAAGGTCAATTAATGTAATTTAATTTTTTCGAGTTTGATAGTGATTTTTTGATTGTGAAAATATTATTTTTGCATTAAATTTCAGCACCCTTCTAACATTAACTAGTCATAACCTCTTAATCTTGAGCTCTTATACACTCAGTTTTATGCACACCACCACAATTATTTGATTTCTTTTTCATAGAGAATATCCGGATTCCTTCTTCTTAGTCGGATGTAGCCATTACTTCTCATTAATGTTCGTGCAAGTGGGTTAGGATGAACTTCTAACTTTTTCAAATATGACTCCGCTTGTTTTTATACCCTTCACCATGAGTGGCAAGGGTATATATAAGTTTGTCATTCCGTTTGTAATTTCCACATTTTTCATTTGCGACCCCATAAAGTATATATATTCTGGATCGTTATAGATAGCGGAATCGATATAGCCATGTCCGTCTGTGTGTTGAAATCAACTTTCCGAAGCCCCCAAATAACATACATACATGATTCATATATCAATATCTCCGGAATTCCGGCTCGGTTGCTATTTAAAATCGACCAAATCGGTCCACAAATGGCTGAGATATGAGGAAAAAACCAGGACAACCTCGATTTTTTACCTATTTTTGACCTATATCTGGATTACTAAGTCATTAATATAGACAATATGGATATCTAATGATAGATATTTCAAAGACCTTTGCATCGACGTATATAAGACCATAGTAAGTTGGACCTGGGCTGAGATATAACCAAAAAAACCAAAACACAATGTAATTTGTTATTGTTTTCAATGACGTCATGCCAGTGATGTTATATACTTTTTTAAGAAGTCTTTACGTAGCCCGAAAAAAATCCCTATTTTTCCCTACGCGCTGAAAAGATTGTCTCTACAAAAATCCCTACAACTTTTAAATGATAATTCGTATATCAATGCAAATAATACCCTTTGTGTTTGATGTATTTTATATATATATGGGGGATTTCACGTCAAGTGAACCAACTTTTGAAACCAAGGTTAGTCCTATAGGATAGTAGTTTAGACACAATTTTTCAACAATATCGGTCAAGAACTCTCTGAAAATTTTACATTTTGGCCATACAGGTGTTATTTCTCATCCCTGTAACTTATTACCTATTGTTCATAGCAAAATTTGTCCTAAATAATTTAGAACTATTTCTTCAATCTTTCGAAAAAAAATTAAAAAAAAAAAATATTTTTGATTTTTTTTTTTTTGCAAAATCAAAAACTTTTTTGACTTTTTTCTCAAAAGAAAGCCTTGGTATTTTACTCGAATAGCTTTTTGGTCGCTTAGTGGGATGCGAGTTGGATATCTATCAAAATAAATGTTTTGTAACTCAAAACATACAAACGTACATACAGTGAGCCTCAAAAGTGATTAAACACCAAAAATTATCTGATTTTTTTAAGATAATGAAAATCCTAAAATCTATCCATCGATTAAATTTTAAAAGTTTCGGTTTGATGCAGATTGAGTTGAATAATAGATTCAGTCCTGAAAAAAGAAGATTTAAGTCGGAATATAATGATTTTTATGATCTTAAAAAATCAAAAAATTCACTGGTCTTTTTGTTTTTGGTACTTTTGGGTTTCCTCAAAGCGTGTCGAGGAGTCTGAAGAATACGAAGAGTTCATTCTGCTGAATATATGTATTATATTATATTATATACATATAAATATAAAAAACAATATTTTACAAATCTACTATAAAATCAAAGCTGAAATGGCGGCAAGCGATCATTCAAAGACATTTGATATATTGTAATATTGCCGAATCAAGAATTTTATTAGTATGTAGTCACAGATAACAAAAGGGATGCGAAATTAATATATTTTTCCCACATTATTGAAAAGTCCCTACATTTTAATGATTTCAAGAAATCTGTCATTTTTTCCCTACGGCCATTTTTTAGCAGAAAATCCCTACGAATAGGGATTTTTCCCTACGTATAACATCACTGCGTCATGCAAATATATGTATAATAACAAACAAATCTTTATTTGTATGTATGTATGTGTTTTTTTGTCAATCTTCAGCAATGCGAATTTATATACCAGGTGGTGTCGATTCTACAACATATACAAAAACCACTTGCACTTTGTTATTGTTTATGTGGTTTAAGCTGTCAAAGTTTGCCAGTTGTTTTTGTTACTTTTACGTTTGTTGTAGCATTCGCCGCAAGGTGCATTTAATAAGGTGCCATCGGCAGCACAGCTGATTATAGAAATAGCTCGCACAAATGTCAAACTACATATATAAAAAATATTCGCCCGTACGTCCGTATGTCAAACTCTATATATAAAAAATAAGTGAATTCGCCTGTATTTATTTCAATTCGCCACTGCTGTCACCTTGTTAAATACGCCTTGATTCGCCGCAACAATCAGAGGATAATTGACAGCTCAAACATCCAAACAACATTAATCAGCTTTGCTATCAACACCACCTGGTATATAAATTCGCCTTGAGAGAGAGCTTTTTATAATGTCTTCTCAAAAGAGCAACTCTCTCACGCGTACACAGAACCAGTGTTGCTATATATTTTTTGAAGAAAACTTTTTATTTCTAAGTACATACTAAAATTACAAAACCCAATTCGTACATAGTATATGTAATCAAACTGAGATAATTTATGTGAATTTAGTGCTGGAGACACTTTCAATATATTCAAATCAATCTCCCCATTTAGTGAATGAATTTGGGGACTATCATTTTGAAATCATCGGTTCAACTTATTGATATCAATTTTCCAAAAAAAAAAATTCTTTTAAAAATAAAACTTTTTGCGTCTCAAAAACCTTGCTAAAAAGGGAAAACTTGACGTATGGTAACACTGCACAGAACTCATATTGTACAAAAACAACAACCACATTGTTTGAGCACGTTGCGATTGCGCTTATTTCATTTTTGTTGTTGTTTGTTGCTATTGTCAACAAATAATTGAGCAACGCAACCACTCCCAGCAAGGCGAATCTATAGAAGGTGACGACAGAACTACAACATGTACAAAAACAACAGGTACTTTGTTTTTGTTAAAAGATAGTCGAACTGTCAAAGTTGCCTGTTGTTGTTTTTGCTTTTGGGTTTGTTGTATTTTTCGCCACAACAATCACAAGTGAATTGACAGTTCACTTATCTAAACAATTCGCCTTGACTCCCATATTGTTATTCTATTTTTTAGCCGTTTTTAAACATGAAAGTAAATAACAAACATTTCAGAAAAAGCTTTTTGTTCGATTGTTGTGTTTAATTCTTTTAATACCCTTCATCATAAGTGGAAAACAGTGTTGCCACAACCTCAAAATATTTGTAACCAAGTTTGATTAAAAAAATAACCAAAATGTTAAAAAAGTAACCAAAAAAAATATTGCAAACGTCTTTTTAACTTTTTTTTAAAAAAAAATATGAACAGAAGTATGAAATTTAATTTTTTTTAATACATTTTACACAGGTTTTTATACTTCAAGTTAAATTTTATGTCAAGATTTCAACATTTAAAATGTTATGAAAATAAATTATTAATATCAAAATATTCTGAAAAATCGACAGAAATAAATTTTTAATTATTTTTTTTTTAAATATTTAAACATTTTTTTCCAGTTTTTGATATTTTTTTATTTTACACAATTATTTTTACTGAATGTAAATCTTTTATTTTTTTTTTAAATGTACTTCATTTTATCTAACCTCTACATGAAATACCTGAAATATCTTTCAAATAATGGCATAGATTTTCAAATATTACACTTTTGCTGTGGTTTTGCTGAACATTTTTCATATTAATTATCCTAATTGCGTTACTGGCTACAGCAAGAAAACTATTTTATAATTTTTATAAAATAAATTACTAATAAAATTTTTAATATTTGAATTGAAATATCATTGTCGTATACGACATTGGTAGTTTTTATTAGAGTATTTTTAATAAAATTAAACCAATAGCAAAGATTGAGCCTAGCTAAATATTAACAAGTGAGAAAGTATGATCGGTCAAGCCCGACCATATAATACCCTACACTAAGTAAAAAAGTAAAAAAAATTTTCTTTTAAAATTTCAATAATTTATATTTTTGAGTGATTTTCGGAAGAGGGCCTTATATGGGAGCTATGACCAATTATGGACCGATCACCATGAAATTGGGTTGTGTGATTTATGTTTATATGAAAGTTAACTATGTTGAATTTTGTGTGTATACCAACATTTTTAAGCGATGTATGCACGTTAAAGTGATTTTCGGAAGCGGGTCTATATGGGAAGTATGACTAATTATGGACCGATCGTAACAAAATTTGGTGACATGAATGACTTATTTGGAACGGAATTTGTGGAGATACATACATAAATTAAACATTTATGACCGCTAAAGTCCAATTTCGGAAGGACATTTGTATGGGGGCTAGGTGAAATAATGGACCGATTTCAACCAGTTTCAATAGGCTTGGTCCTTGGGCCAAGTACCAATAATATGTATCGAAATATCTTCAAAATTGCGTACTCTGCGCACATGGTTTACATGGACAGCCAGCCAGCAGACCAGCCAGACGGACGGACGTACATCGTTTAATAGACTCAGAAAGTAATTCTTAAAGGTGGGTGTTAGACTATGGTGGTGTAGGGAATAAAAATAAACAGAATTTTCGGAATACATTTTATTTATCCTCAATAAAGCTAAACGAAACATCCACCAGAACTATTATACTCAAAGGAATCATATGGTTACGTAGACGAGTTTAATGGTAAAAAAATCATTTTCTATGCTGTATTACCCAAAATTTAGAAAAAAACACCAAAAAATAGCGTATTTAATGTGAATATAAAAACTATATTTCGAAAACTCGAGCTGACTGAAAAAAACTAGTTTAACGTAGTACTGAGAGTTCATCAACTCGTACAAAATGTAATTGAAATTTCCGGCACCAAAATGTTTATTCCGCTGCACTATAGTTCAAAGTATCACTTCTTCCGTGCGAAATTAATAACTATTAAAGTATTCTACTGTTTGATACCAAAATTGGACCATAGGTAGAAATACTTATATTTTCAACAAATTTAAGAAAAAAATAACCCTTTGTCGACCATTAACCCATCAGGAGTAAAATAAAGTAAATTCATTGCTTTTGATTAGAAAAAATTTATTTCATATTACTTTTCATTCAAATTAGTTGAATCAGTAATTCATTTTGTAAACACATTTGATTCAAAATATTAGTTAAGGTATCAGATAAAACTTCGCACAGTGGTATAGTAAAAAAAAGAGGGAAATAAATCTGTAATTTCTAAATCCTTAGTTAGATTTGAATGAAATTTGACATGCGCAAAGAAGTAGTGTTGTCGAGTTTTGAATTTTGACCACATGGGCCGACCAAGGGTGCGGCCAGTGGCCCCCATAGTAAGATAACGTGGGTATGTTCAATTTTTAAAACGATGCTATTTCTTCGTCTTTGTTTTCTATCATCTGCTTCGAATGTATTAATACCTTGTGTACTGTGGATGTCATTGGTAACCAAAGATATAAATCTGAAAGCATATATCACCATTAATCCATATAGTGTTTTCATTTCGAAAATTATATTCCTTTCTTCTGCATTTTTGACATTTTACTTTTAAGTAATTGTAGACAAAATGGCGGACTTTTTCATCCAATAATTTCTTACAATCCTTAGGAATAACAGGAGCACTAACTCTCTTCACAATATATTTAATAATAGCATCATACTTTGTGTCTTTTGGGCGTTCTTTTAGCCAAATTTCAAAAAGTTAATTTTTTTATAGCACAGTAACCTAAAAAAATTTAAATTACTCAGAAAGCGCAAAAATGCGCAGTATGAAATAAAGTGAATTCACAACATTTCAATATATTTATTTCTTTTTATTTCAAGTTTAACAAACGTTAACATTTTTTTAAAAGCTTCTATAAAGTTAAAGTTTTGTAATCAAAAGAAATTACTTTAAGGTTATGTTTAAAAAAGTTATTTTTAATATAAAGGGAAATAGTTTCCAAATATTTGGGAAAGAAAAATTAAGTACTTAGACGTCTCGTTGTGTATGAGAGTTTCTGAATGGAACGATTTCTTTTCTTTTAGTAAAAGTATAATTTTTATTATTTTTACATTTTATTAATTTAGTAGAGATCTGTTCTCTCTAATTACTTTACACAGACTCGCCCTTTAAATTTTATTAATTTGATCAAAAAAGACAAAACAAAACTACTAGAACATGTAATGACAGATAAAAGAAAATAAACAAAAATCAGTTACGTTAAGTCAGGGGTCGGAAATAATTAAAACAATACGGTAACATAAATAAATAGTAAAATAAATCCCTAACATTCTCCCCCACTAAGAACAATAGTTCTTAAACCCGTTAAGCAGGATCGCTTGTGTGGTCATCATATGCAGGAAGAAAACTGATTTTAGCCACTGGGCGCTTAAAATATTTTCCGTTGCAGTATAGTGTAACGACTCGAATATGTCCATCTGAACCTGGATGTATCTTCTCTACTCTAGCTAGTGGCCATTGTCCAGGTGAAAAACGCTCATGTAAGAGTAAAACAATATCTCCAACCTGTGCTTCCCGTTTCAGTGAGTTCCATTTTGGCCTTGATTGTAATCTGCTGATATACTCTTGAGACCATCGTTGCCAAAAATGTTGTTTTAGTTTTTCGACCTGTTTCCATCGTGTTAAACGATCGATTTTGGTATCTAGTAGATCACCCTCAGAAATTGTAGTAGTTGGTTCTCCAACCAAAAAGTGGGCTGGTGTGAGCACTGTAAGATCTGCTGGATCAGAAGATAGCGGGCATAATGGCCTTGAATTTAAACAGCTTTCTATTTGGCACAATAAGGTGGTTAGCTCTTCAAAAGTGAGTACACGATCTCTCATGATGCGACGTAAATGATGTTTTGTTGCCTTAACACCGGCTTCCCATAAGCCTCCAAAATGTGGTGAAGCTGGTGGAATGAAATGCCAGTTGGTGTCGTCGTTGCTAAGAGTTTCCGCTAAGTCATCAGAAAGTGAACTTCTCGAATGGTTATGTAAAGCTCGTAGCTCTTTGGTTGCACCTACAAAAGTGGTTCCGCAGTCGGAATATAAATCAGTGCAGGGTCCTCTTCGTGAAATAAATCGCCTAAATGCTGCCAGAAAGGCCTCAGTGGTGAGGTTTGATACTGCCTCCAGATGGACAGCTTTAGTACACATACACACAAAAAGACAAATGTAGCCCTTGCTAGTTGTACATCTACGTAAAGTTGACTGTTTCAGCGTAATCGGTCCGGCATAGTCTAAACCGCTGTGTTTGAATGGCCTTGCGGGCTGAATAAGTACTGATGGTAAATTACCCATAATTTGTTGTGAGGCTTTTGCACTGTATTTTAAACAAACGACGCATTTACGTTTTACAGATTTTGCAATATTTCTAGATGAAATGATCCAAAATTGGGACATAACATATGCTTGCATTAGTAGAATGCCGCCATGTAGAGTTTTGAAGTGTGCGTCTGTAAATATAAGAGTTGAAATGGGGTCTTTTTTATCTAGTAGAATAGGATGCTTTTTGCTAAATGGCAAATTTGCATTTTTAATTCTGCCACCAACACGTAGTAAACCAGTATCATCCATAAATGGCTGAAGATTCAACGCTTTACTATTATTAGGTACGCTTTTTTGTTTTAAAAGGCATTTGATTTCTTCATGAAATGAAATTTGTTGACACTGTTTTACTAAAACAAATTTTGCTCTATTTAATTCAGCCGTAGAAAGATATTGACATTGTTTTAGACTGGAACTATTTATTGTTAGTGTACATTGTTGTCCATTCTTTTTTGCTGATATATAATCTTTTAGGTTGTAATAGAATCGAAGAATAAATGCTGTCACGCGTTGTAGTTTAGTAAACGATGAAAATTTTGAAAAGAATTCTGGATATGTTTGCTCACAATTTAATGTTGTTGCTGTAGCTACGTTAATGACTGTATATGTTGATTGTATGGAATTTCTGAACTTTTTAACTGGCCATCTATCAGGATTCTCAACAAGCCATTGTGGGCCTCTCCACCAGAGTGGGTGATTACATAGTTCTTGTGGTAATAAACCTCTTGTTGCGCAGTCAGCTGGGTTATCTCTAGTAGAAATATATTTCCAATCGATAATATTTGTTAAACGTTGTATTTGCGAAACACGATTTGCTTCATATACTGGTAGTAATGACGATTGGCATTTGATCCAGTTTAAAACAGTACTGCTGTCTGACCAATATGTTATTTTAGTAATATTTAGACCAATGTTTTGTTTTACTTTATTTGCTAGCTTAGCCGATAGAACGGCAGCACATAATTCGAGTTTTGGAATTGTTAGTACTTTTAGAGGTGCTACTTTTGTTTTTGATTGTATAAGACTTACATGTACCGTATCATCTTCAGCAACAGCTCTTACATATAAAGCAGCAGCAAAGGCTAATTTTGATGCATCACAGAATTAATGTAATTCAATGGATACAGTTGAAAGACAGTTGTACCATCGTGGTATACTGATTTTTTCTAAGTCTTTTAACGCTAGACGATAATTTGACCACTCATCACTTAATGCCTTGGGTAAAGGGTCCGACCAATCTAGTCCTTCACGCCAAAGTTTTTGGAACATGATTTTTGCTAAAATTGTTATTGGGGCCAACCAGCCTAGAGGGTCGAACAGTCTGGCAGAATCTGAAAGAACACAGCTTTTTGTTATTTTGTCAGAAAAACTGTAATTTATATTAAATTTAAAGCAATCTGTTTGAGGATCCCATGATAGACCCAATGCCTTTACCATTTCTCGATTCTGTAATTCGAAATTGTGTGTTGCTAAATAATCTTGAGGAATATTTTTTAAAAGTTCTGTTGAATTAGAATTCCATTTACGAAGATTGAATCCAGCACCATCTAGTAATTGACGAAGTTGTTGTTGTAGTTGTATTGACTCTAGTAGAGTATCAGCACCTGATATGACGTCATCTACGTATGTATCAGTTTTAAGTACTTTACTGGCAAGCGGGAATTTTGTAGCTCCATCGCACGCAATTTGTTTAAGTACTCTTATAGCAAGAAACGGTGCACTTGTTGTGCCATACGTTACAGTTTTGAGTTTGTAAATATTGATATTATTTGTATTTTCATCACGCCACAAAATGCATTGGTATTGCTGGTGTTCTTGGCAGACATTAATTTGTCTAAACATTTTTTCTAAATCAGCTGTAAAAGCTACTTTAAATCGCCGCCAGCGAGTTATGATGTCAGGCAAATCGTTTTGTAAGGGAGGTCCAGGACTAAGCTCCTCATTTAAAGAAGTTTGTGGTGACAATTTATTACTGGCATCAAATACCACCCTAAGTTTTGTAGTGGCTCTACTTTCTCTTACAACTCCATGGTGTGGCAAAAAAAAGCATTGATGTGGCAGGTCTTGGGGATATTTACCGATATTTTCCATATGGTTTAGTTTTATGTATTCTGCCATGAATTGTTTGTAATCCGCTGCAAACTGTGGTCGTGTGATGAATGATGATTCCAAATGTTTGAGCCTTTTCAATGCGCTATAGTCTGTATTGTTGAAAGTAGGTAGCGGCTTTCCAAAAAGTATATTTTTAAAAGGTAAGTATACCGTATAACGTCCATTAGCATCTTTTGTGAGTGTTTCGACAAAGTACTTTTCACATAGTTCTTCTTCTAATGACAGTTTTCGTTCTTCCGCCAGGTCCTCTTGTTCCCAAAAAAGTCGTAGTTGATTTTCAAGGTTACATGTATTAAGGCTCACCTTGTGTTCAGTAGAACATTTGACAAGAGGTCCAGAAACTAGCCAGCCAAATTGACTTTCCTGCAAATAAATACTGTTTGGAAATTTAAATGAATTTGATAGTAGTATTTCACCATACACATCACTTCCCAATAATACATCAATTTTTGATGGTAAATAAAATGTAGAATCTGATAAACAAAATTGTTTTAAATTAGGTAAATCTCGTTTGTTTACGTTTTGTGGTTTATAAGACGTCAATTTATTCATTACTAAAGCATCAACTCGTAAATAAAAGCTTTTGTTACAGTTTGACAGAAACTGCAGTTGTACGTAAGAATTTACTGATGTTTTGTTATTTACTCCAATTCCTCTTACACATGTTTCTTCTATTTTTTGTTTGTTTAGATTTAACAGTTGACACATTTCATTTGTTATAAATGAAGCTTGAGAACCTGGGTCGATTAAAGCTTTTACGTTGTATGTTCCAGTGTTGTGCTTTATTAATATATTCGCTGTAGCTAACAGCACTTGAGATCGGTTGTTAACAGTATGTTCAGTAACATGAGAATGGAACTGCTCGTTTCCTAAAGTGTTGTTTAATGAACCTTGTTTATTGTTTTCTACAGTAGTAGACAGAATGTTATTTGATTGTTTTGGTTTTCTGTAAAGAAAGAACTATGTAAAATAGTATGATGATTTTGTTTACATTGTTGACAGCGAGCAGCTGAAGAACATTGAGATATGTTGTGGCCACTATGTAAACAATTAGAACAAATGTTGTTTTGTTGTATAACAGTTTTCTTCTCTGTTGGAGACAATGAAGAGAATTTAAAACACTTGTACAGAGGATGTCGACGTTGGCAGCAAAGGCAGTAGTTATTGTCGACTGCAGTGTTATTAACATAAAAAGCTCTTTTATTTATTCTTTGTTGTGGTATTTTACAAACATAATGTGGTTTTTCTGTTCTTGAGGAATTGTCTGCTTCTTCTACTGATTCTAATGTGCGAAAAGACATTTCAAGAAAATTTAGCATACTTGCCATTGGAGGAATTTGATTGTTGGTGTTGATGGACTGCTCCCATTCTTTTCTGGTTTGTTTATCCAATTTTTGACTAGTAAGAAAAATCAGCATTGCATCCCATTTATCGACCTCGATGTTGAGAGAATTTAACAGAGATATTGAAGAACGTGTAGTGTCTAGCAATTCTTTGATGCTTTCAAGTGAACCATTTGATGTGGGTATGTTAAACAATTTCTTTAATATTTGTTCAACTATTTTTCTAGTATTGTGGTATCTCTCTTCTAGAGCATTCCAAGCCGCTGCATAATTATTTTCTGATGCTGGATATTGATTAATAATCTCCAGTGGAGACCCCTTGCATGAACCTTTGAGGTAAAAGTATTTTTGTATGCCCGTAAGACTCTGATTGTTGTGCACCAAGGAAAGGAACATATCGCGGTATGGAATCCACTCTATGTATTCACCTGTAAATGATGGTAGCTCAATCTTAGGTAGACGTGCACTAGATGTGAATGAGGCATTTTGCATCGTAGTAGATACGAAAGTGCTGGACATTTGATGAGAAGGTGTTGGCTCTGTAGACAAATCTATAAGTTTTGATTTAAACGTTAGATAATTATCAAAAAATACATAATAAAAATCGTCATTTAAATACGGCACATCAGATTCATGTATTGAGTTTTCATGAACTGCTTCACATATTTGTCATGATCTGCTTTAAAGTTTTTATAGGTTATTTCAACTTCTTCAAGTAATGTTTTTATGTAGCCTTTTGTTAATTCTTCTTTTGGCTTTTTCTCAAAATTCAACATAATTTTTTGCAAATGTCGATTTGCGTTTTTTTGGGTTTCGATTACAGTTGAAATATTCTCCATTTTGTAAGGTGTCCAAGAAGAAGAAATTATGTAGGTATGTAAGATGATGTTTTTATGATGTATGATGTAACCAGTAGGTTCAGAATTACCATACAGAAAATTAATGATTTTTGTAGAAATTAACTAGCCCACCAGTGCACTCTGAATGACTGCGACCATGATATATATCCACGTAGGAGGAGTATATATTTCTGAAGATAAAGTGATGGGGAATTTGTTTTATTTTTATTATTTTCTATCTAGAACGATAGATTCCCGGGTTTCGGCACCATTAAAATGTATGAGAGTTTCTGAATGGAACGATTTCTTTTCTTTTAGTAAAAGTATAATTTTTATTATTTTTACATTTTATTAATTTAGTAGAGATCTGTTCTCTCTTATTACTTTACACAGACTCGCCCTTTAAATTTTATTAATTTGATCAAAAAAGACAAAACAAAACTACTAGAACATGTAATGACAGATAAAAGAAAATAAACAAAAATCAGTTACGTTAAGTCAGGGGTCGGAAATAATTAAAACAATACGGTAACATAAATAAATAGTAAAATAAATCCCTAACACGTTGTTTTCCATTTTAAAAATTATTTAAATTACTTACACACTTTCCGCAATTAACGGTTAAAATTTACAATATAATATTGATAATATTCACAAGTTTTTAAAAATGTATCGAAACTTTGACTTTGAAGGCGAGCTGTGAAGCAGTATTCTGTATTTTACAAAAACCAATTGCGAATTTGATTGCATTGGAGTTTTAATAACATGTTGACAACAAAAAATAATGAATAATAACAACTTCGAAATTTTAATTTCGCACGGAAAAAGTGATACTTTGAACTATAGTGCGATGGTGTAATTAAACCAATATTGGGAACTCATTTACATCCCTAAATCACATAAATATCATTTAAAACAATTACTATTTATGTTTTGGCTTCAATTGCCAATCACTATAGATATAATTTGTTTATGAAAACTCTCATGTAAAATTATACACCTACAGCAAGGATTAACACAAACCGATGTCGAAACATTTTTTTGAGAGTACACCACCATTAAATATTGAAAAATCTTTCTATAACAAAATGTTTTGAAAAAAGTAACCAAAATGAAAAATAAATGCACTTCTACACATCAGGAAAAAAAAAACCAATTTTGGTTATAAATAACCAAAACGGCAACACTGGTGGCAAGGCTATATACATATGTATATGTAAGTTTGTCATTCCGTTTGCAATTTCTATAAAATTTTATGAAATTTCAACAGATTATGTAAACGATTCTATATTGGATTTGCTGTTACGGTTCCATATGTGTTCTCCTATTTTAAGATTTTCTTTTAATCTTATATACAGGGATGGAAAATTATATTTTTGTTCCGTATTAAAATAGTATTAAAAAATTACTTTCTTCATCACCAGAGTACTTAAAATTTTAATATTACTGTAGCTTTATGTTGTAAACAGTCGTCTGTTATAACAAAATTGTCTATAGAAAGTGCTGTTGAATACGAGATTTTCTATAGAAAATGCTGTTATAATAGACAAGATTTTTAAAGAAAATGCTGTTTTTCATACGATTTTCTATAGAAAATACTGTTATACACAACATGTCCAAAAAATATAGTTATAGACACGATTTTCTATAGAAAATTATTTTATTTTCTATAGAAAAATGGAGATCAAGATTTTCAACAGAAAATATAGTTATTTTTAAGATTTTCTACAGCAAATATTGTTATATACAAGATTGTTTATAGTAAATATTGTTCTACGCAAGATTTTCTATAGAAAATATTGTTCTACACAAGATTTTCTATAGAAAATATTGTTCTACACAAGATTTTCTATAGAAAATATTGTTCTACACAAGATATTCTATAGAAAATCTATTGTTCTACACAAGATTTTCTATAGAAAATCTATTGTTCTACACAAGATTTTCTATAGAAAATCTATTGTTCTACACAAGATTTTCTATAGAAAATCTATTGTTCTACACAAGATTTTCTATAGAAAATCTATTGTTCTACACAAGATTTTCTATAAAAAAATAGATTTTCTATAGAAAATCTTGTGTAGAACAATAGATTTTCTTTAGAAAATCTTGTGTAGAACAATAGATTTTCCATAGAAAATCTTGTGTAGAACAATAGTATAACAATATTTTCTATAGAAAATCTTGTGTATGACGATATTTTCTATAGAAAACATTGTTCTATACAAGATTTTCTATAGAAAATATTGTTATACTATTGTTCTACACAAGATTCTCTATGGAAAATCTATTGTTCTACACAAGATTTTCTAAAGAAAATCTATTGTTCTACACAAGATTTTCTATAGAAAATCTATTGTTCTACACAAGATTTTCTATAGAAAATCTATTGTTCTACACAAGATTTTCTATAGAAAATCTATTGTTCTACACAAGATTTTCTATAGAAAATCTATTGTTCTACACAAGATTTTCTATAGAAAATCTATTGTTCTACACAAGATTTTCTATAGAAAATCTATTGTTCTACACAAGATTTTCTATAGAATATCTATTGTTCTACACAAGATTTTCTATAGAAAATCTATTGTTCTACACAAGATTTTCTATAGAAAATCTATTGTTCTACACAAGATTTTCTATAGAAAATCTATTGTTCTACACAAGATTTTCTATAGAAAATCTATTGTTCTACACAAGATTTTCTATAGAAAATCTATTGTTCTACACAAGGTTTTCTATATATATTGTGTAGAACAATATTTTCTATAGAAAATCTTGTGTAGAACAATATTTTCTATAGAAAATCTTGTGTAGAACAATATTTTCTATAGAAAATCCTGCGTAGGACAATATTTTCTATAAACAATCTTGTGTATAACAATATTTGCTGTAGAAAATCTTAAAAATAACTATATTTTCTGTTGAAAATCTTGATTGTACCATTTTTCTATAGAAAATAAAATAATTTTCTATAGAAAATCTTGTCTATAACTATATTTTTTGGAAATGTTGTGTATAACAGTATTTTCTATAGAAAATCGTATGAAAAACAGCATTTTCTTTAAAAATCTTGTCTATTAAACAGCATTTTCTATAGAAAATCTCGTATTCAACAGCACTTTCTATAGACAATTTTGTTATAACAGACGACTGTTTACAACATAAAGCTACAGTAATATTAAAATTTTAAGTACTCTGGTGATGAAGAAAGTAATTTTTTAATACTATTTTAATACGGAACAAAAATATAATTTTCCATCCCTGTATATAAGATTAAAAGAAAATCTTAAAATAGGAGAACACATATGGAACCGTAACAGCAAATCCAATATAGAATCGTTTACATAATCTGTTGAAATTTCATAAAATTTTATAGAAATTGCAAACGGAATGACAAACTTACATATACATATGTATATAGCCTTGCCACCAGTGTTGCCGTTTTGGTTATTTATAACCAAAATTGGTTTTTTTTTTCCTGATGTGTAGAAGTGCATTTATTTTTCATTTTGGTTACTTTTTTCAAAACATTTTGTTATAGAAAGATTTTTCAATATTTAATGGTGGTGTACTCTCAAAAAAATGTTTCGACATCGGTTTGTGTTAATCCTTGCTGTAGGTGTATAATTTTACATGAGAGTTTTCATAAACAAATTATATCTATCGTGATTGGCAATTGAAGCCAAAACATAAATAGTAATTGTTTTAAATGATATTTGTGTGATTTAGGGATGTAAATGAGTTCCCAATATTGGTTTAATTACACCAGCGGAATAAACATTTTGGTGCCGGAAATTTCAATTACATTTTGTACGAGTTGATGAACTCTCAGTACTACGTTAAACTAGTTTTTTTCAGTCAGCTCGAGTTTTCGAAATATAGTTTTTATATTCTCATTAAATACGCTATTTTTTGGTGTTTTTTTCTAAATTTTGGGTAATACAGCATAGAAAATGATTTTTTTACCATTAAACTCGTCTACGTAACCATATGATTCCTTTGAGTATAATAGTTCTGGTGGATGTTTCGTTTAGCTTTATTGAGGATAAATAAAATGTATTCCGAAAATTCTGTTTATTTTTATTCCCTACACCACCATAGTCTAACACCCACCTTTAAGAATTACTTTCTGAGTCTATTAAACGATGTACGTCCGTCCGTCTGGCTGGTCTGCTGGCTGGCTGTCCATGTAAACCATGTGCGCAGAGTACGCAATTTTGAAGATATTTCGATACATATTATTGGTACTTGGCCCAAGGACCAAGCCTATTGAAACTGGTTGAAATCGGTCCATTATTTCACCTAGCCCCCATACAAATGTCCTTCCGAAATTGGACTTTAGCGGTCATAAATGTTTAATTTATGTATGTATCTCCACAAATTCCGTTCCAAATAAGTCATTCATGTCACCAAATTTTGTTACGATCGGTCCATAATTAGTCATAGTTCCCATATAGACCCGCTTCCGAAAACACTTTAACGTGCATACATCGCTTAAAAATGTTGGTATACACACAAAATTCAACATAGTTAACTTTCATATAAACATAAATCACACAACCCAATTTCATGGTGATCGGTCCATAATTGGTCATAGCTCCCATATAAGGCCCTCTTCCGAAAATCACTCAAAAATATAAATTATTGAAATTTTAAAAGAAAATTTTTTTTACTTTTTTACTTAGTGTAGGGTATTATATGGTCGGGCTTGACCGATCATACTTTCTTACTTGTTAATATTTAGCTAGGCTCAATCTTTGCTATTGGTTTAATTTTATTAAAAATGCTCTAATAAAAACTACCAATGTCGTATACGACAATGATATTTCAATTCAAATATTAAAAATTTTATTAGTAATTTATTTTATAAAAATTATAAAATAGTTTTCTTGCTGTAGCCAGTAACGCAATTAGGATAATTAATATGAAAAATGTTCAGCAAAACCACAGCAAAAGTGTAATATTTGAAAATCTATGCCACTATTTGAAAGATATTTCAGGTATTTCATGTAGAGGTTAGATAAAATGAAGTACATTTAAAAAAAATAAAAGATTTACATTCAGTAAAAATAATTGTGTAAAATAAAAAAATATCAAAAAAGGCATGAAACTGGAAAAAAATTTTTAAATATTTAAAAAAAAAATAATTAAAAATTTATTTCTGTCGATTTTTCAGAATATTTTTATATTAATAATTTATTTTCATAACATTTTAAATGTTGAAATCTTGACATAAAATTTAACTTGAAGTATAAAAACCTGTGTAAAATGTATTAAAAAAAATTAAATTTCATACTTCTGTTCATATTTTTTTTTAAAAAAAAGTTAAAAAGACGTTTGCAATACTTTTTTTGGTTTCTTTTTTAACATTTTGGTTATTTTTTTAATCAAACTTGGTTACAAATATTTTGAGGTTGTGGCAACACTGTTTGCCACTTATGATGAAGGGTATCAAGGCGTATTAACAAGGTGAGTGCATAAAATCAGCTGTTTCTTAATTCGCTGTGGTTTTATGTACACTATATGTCAAACTTTGTTTATGTTTACATTTGTTATTGTAAATAACATAGTAATATTTTAATTCGCCTTGATTTTGACATTTAACGTACATTTTAACAAAAACAAATTGCCTGTTGTTTTTGCATTGTTGTATTTGTTGCCGGGACGCACTCACCTTGTTAATACGCCTTGAAGGGTATTAAAAGAATTAAACACAACAATCGAACAAAAAGCTTTTTCTGAAATGTTTGTTATTTACTTTCATGTTTAAAAACGGCTAAAAAAATAGAATAACAATATGGGAGTCAAGGCGAATTGTTTAGATAAGTGAACTGTCAATTCACTTGTGATTGTTGTGGCGAAAAATACAACAAACCCAAAAGCAAAAACAACAACAGGCAACTTTGACAGTTCGACTATCTTTTAACAAAAACAAAGTACCTGTTGTTTTTGTACATGTTGTAGTTCTGTCGTCACCTTCTATACAGGTATGTTCTGCAAATCACATTTTATAAAAGTGGTTTGAAATCACATAAAAGGTGTTCTGAGCACATAATTTTGTGATTTTAAAACGTTCAACAAAGTCACTAATGTTTTCAAATCACTTGGTTATTTCTGCGGCTATTGCATGGAAAATATTAAAATAAATTATTTAAATAAATTAAACAATATGTCCTTTATTAATTTTCTTATAGAATTACTTGTTTTATTAAAAAAACACTTAAAATTTAATAAAAATCTAGAGACACCTTTTCTGCTGTAAAAAGTTTATTTGCTTTTGTGATTTCTTTTGTGGTTTCAGGTTTGTTTTCAGTTGTCAGCTGTTTATGATTTTCGAAAATACATGGAAGCTTGCCAGACTAAAATTTTTTAATGTCTGTCTAAAATATGTTCAATATCTTTAAATTAATTATAGAATTCGTCATAAAATTTATAATATTTGTTAGATTATATTATAAGTTATCAATATGCGTTAAGTTTTTTGCGCTAATTGGAAAAAAATGCAACAAAGTTGAAGCAAGTGGTAACCAAAAGCAATTGTGTACTGTGGCAGCTTTGCTGTTTTGTTTTCTTTTTGACATAGTGGTTGAGCTTGCGCCATAGTTTTTGCAAAATTTTTATAAAATGTAATTCCATTCTTTTTAATTCAATTAAAGATATAACAGAAGCTCCAGGCATTTTTTTATTTTCACTTTAATATTTCTACAAAATTATTTGCAAAACAAAACATTTAAAATAAACGAATCAGCTGTTTTCTTGTGCTTTCGAAAATTTAAAATCACACCGAAAAATACAATAACAGTGTGATTTACAGAACAGGCACAAATCACACGTGTGATTTTAAAACGGTATGTGATTTGAAATCACGTGGATTACAGAACATACCTGATAGATTCGCCTTGCTGGGAGTGGTTGCGTTGCTCAGTTATTTGTTGACAATAGCAACAAACAACAACAAAAAAGAAATAAGCGCAAACGCAACGTGCTCAAACAATGTGGTTGTTGTTTTTGTACAATATGTGTTCTGTGCAGTGTTACCATATGTCAAGTTTTCCCTTTTTAGCAAGGTTTTTGAGACGCAAAAAGTTTTATTTAAAAAAAAAATTTTTTTTTTGGAAAATTGATATCAATAAGTTGAACCGATGATTTCAAAATGATAGTCCCCAAATTCATTCACTAAATGGGGACATTGATTTGAATATATTGAAAGTGTCTCCAGCACTAAATTCACATAAATTATCTCAGTTTGATTACATATACATATGTACGAATTGGGTTTTGTAATTTTAGTATGCACTTAGAAACAAGGTATATTAATTATAAGGTAGTGTCATCGGCGAATTCAGAATACCGAGCGAATTGATTATATTTTTTTTATATGTGGTTTGACATTGTGCCTGCATTTGAAGGCGAATTGGCTGGCAGGGAAAAATGTCAAAACAGTTCACAAATAAATCAAAGCGAATTTTTGTTAAACAAAAAATGTTTATAAATTTGAATCTGTTTGTAATTTAATTTGATGTTTTTAAAAATAAAACTAATTTCGTGTAGTATTATTATTGGTTTTAAAACATAAACGAATTTAACAGCAAAACAAAGTTTGCGCGTTTTAGGATATTTTGTTGAAAAAAAAACTAAAATAAATGAAAATTTTACATTGTGGCAATATGGAAAAGTATGTAGTGGTATTAAACAATAATTGTTAGTAAAAATTAATAATCTTATTTATAGTTCCGAGGAAGATTTTGCGTTTAATATTCAAAAAAGAAAATCTATTGTTCTACACAAGATTTTCTATAGAAACTCGTCTACGTAACCATATGATTCCTTTGAGTATAATAGTTCTGGTGGATGTTTCGTTTAGCTTTATTGAGGATAAATAAAATGTATTCCGAAAATTCTGTTTATTTTTATTCCCTACACCACCATAGTCTAACACCCACCTTTAAGAATTACTTTCTGAGTCTATTAAACGATGTACGTCCGTCCGTCTGGCTGGTCTGCTGGCTGGCTGTCCATGTAAACCATGTGCGCAGAGTACGCAATTTTGAAGATATTTCGATACATATTATTGGTACTTGGCCCAAGGACCAAGCCTATTGAAACTGGTTGAAATCGGTCCATTATTTCACCTAGCCCCCATACAAATGTCCTTCCGAAATTGGACTTTAGCGGTCATAAATGTTTAATTTATGTATGTATCTCCACAAATTCCGTTCCAAATAAGTCATTCATGTCACCAAATTTTGTTACGATCGGTCCATAATTAGTCATAGTTCCCATATAGACCCGCTTCCGAAAATCACTTTAACGTGCATACATCGCTTAAAAATGTTGGTATACACACAAAATTCAACATAGTTAACTTTCATATAAACATAAATCACACAACCCAATTTCATGGTGATCGGTCCATAATTGGTCATAGCTCCCATATAAGGCCCTCTTCCGAAAATCACTCAAAAATATAAATTATTGAAATTTTAAAAGAAAATTTTTTTTACTTTTTTACTTAGTGTAGGGTATTATATGGTCGGGCTTGACCGATCATACTTTCTTACTTGTTAATATTTAGCTAGGCTCAATCTTTGCTATTGGTTTAATTTTATTAAAAATACTCTAATAAAAACTACCAATGTCGTATACGACAATGATATTTCAATTCAAATATTAAAAATTTTATTAGTAATTTATTTTATAAAAATTATAAAATAGTTTTCTTGCTGTAGCCAGTAACGCAATTAGGATAATTAATATGAAAAATGTTCAGCAAAACCACAGCAAAAGTGTAATATTTGAAAATCTATGCCACTATTTGAAAGATATTTCAGGTATTTCATGTAGAGGTTAGATAAAATGAAGTACATTTAAAAAAAAATAAAAGATTTACATTCAGTAAAAATAATTGTGTAAAATAAAAAAATATCAAAAAAGGCATGAAACTGGAAAAAAATGTTTAAATATTTAAAAAAAAAATAATTAAAAATTTATTTCTGTCGATTTTTCAGAATATTTTGATATTAATAATTTATTTTCATAACATTTTAAATGTTGAAATCTTGACATAAAATTTAGCTTGAAGTATAAAAACCTGTGTAAAATGTATTAAAAAAAATTAAATTTCATACTTCTGTTCATATTTTTTTTAAAAAAAAAGTTAAAAAGACGTTTGCAATATTTTTTTTGGTTACTTTTTTAACATTTTGGTTATTTTTTTAATCAAACTTGGTTACAAATATTTTGAGGTTGTGGCAACACTGTTTGCCACTTATGTTCATCATATTAAAAGAATTAAACACAACAATCGAACAAAAAGCTTTTTCTGAAATGTTTGTTATTTACTTTCATGTTTAAAAACGGCTAAAAAAAATAGAATAACAATATGGGAGTCAAGGCGAATTGTTTAGATAAGTGAACTGTCAATTCACTTGTGATTGTTGTGGCGAAAAATACAACAAACCCAAAAGCAAAAACAACAACAGGCAACTTTGACAGTTCGACTATCTTTTAACAAAAACAAAGTACCTGTTGTTTTTGTACATGTTGTAGTTCTGTCGTCACCTTCTATACAGGTATGTTCTGCAAATCACATTTTATAAAAGTGGTTTGAAATCACATAAAAGGTGTTCTGAGCACATAATTTTGTGATTTTAAAACGTTCAACAAAGTCACTAATGTTTTCAAATCTATTGTTCTACACAAGATTTTCTATAGAAAATCTATTGTTCTATACAAGATTTTCTATAGAAAATCTATTGTTCTACACAAGATTTTCTATAGAAAATCTATTGTTCTACACAAGATTTTCTATAGAAAATCTATTGTTCTACACAAGATTTTCTATAGAAAATCTATTGTTCTACACAAGATTTTCTATAGAAAATCTATTGTTCTACACAAGATTTTCTATAGAAAATCTATTGTTCTACACAAGATTTTTTGATATTTTGTTGTCAGATATCTGAACATTATGATTCCGTAATATTAGGCTGATATATTTATTATTTGTTTGGACAGACACGATCGAAGTTCGTATATGTTCGCTTGTTTAAAATGGCATGCAAATTTACTGTATATTCAATCTTTTGGTACAATCACAGTAAACTTATCATTTGACTTTGTTGTATATTTTCGTAAATGACAATTGACATAGATGAGATTTGCATTAAAAAAAGTTGGAAAAAGTGCCATATACAAAATTTCGTAGAACAAAATATAAACAACATCAAAATTTCAATGTTCATCAACTTCAGTGGACTGCATCTTTTTAGCGCTGTGGAGCGCTGTTTAGCGAAAGATGTCAAATTACAGCTTGAAGTCTTAGCTAAAAGTTAAAAAAAAATTCAGCTGCTCCTACCTTCTCCTTTCCAAAAACACCAGTAAAAACTGTAAAGTGATATAGTGATAAAGTAACAAAACATGAATTTTCGTTCATGCAGTTGTTGTTGACATAATTCTTTAGTTGTAGGAAGGAGAAATGTATCTCCTTTTCATATATATTGCATGGATACTGCCAAGTTGTTTGTTGATCTCTGTGGCTAGTATTACATGCCTTTTCTGGTGCATGGTGGCAAAATTATAGCAGAAGCTATTCTGCCAATGGGTGTGTCTGTATCTATTCAATGATTTCATTTGAATTTTTTACCTTTTAATTGATTATTTGTATCAGCTCAGGAAGCGAGGAATAAAGACTATAGAGCCTATAAATTACATCATTCGCGAAGAATTGGACGTGTAGCCACTAATGAAGACGTAATGCATAATCTCTTATTGTCTTCAGATCCATTTATAAATAGATTTCGCTCAAAGCTGCAAATCAAAATTTTGGAGTACTATAATGATGTTAAAAAATTATTAAAAGACTATGCTTAAACTACTTATTCATGTTTTTTCTATGGGAGATGGGCGTAAAAGTGGGCGGATCAGGTAAATATTTTCATGAGCCCATCGTACAATTATAATATTTATTTTTTGAGAAAATTGAGTTGAGGCATCAAAAATCAAGGGAGTTATGAAACTTTTTCAATGCAAGTTGTATGGGAAGTGGGCGGATATTTTTCAAATTTCACACAAATAATTCTGAGTGTTTAAGAATGCTATGTGCCAAAAATCAATGCCGTAGGTCAAAATTTAATTTTCACTTTGTATGGGAGGTGGGCGTAAACGTGGGCGGATCATTTTGATTTTTCAATTTTTTCTTGATTGGAACAAAAAATGCCTATGTGCCAAGTTTCATTGTCCTTGGACAAATTCTTCTATTTTTAGCCGCTCGTTGTATGAACTTCAACCAATGTGCGGCCTCAGCTTCAAATAATGAAAAAATTCAAAGATTCCAAAATAAAATATTACGAATGATAACAGAAGCGCCTTGGTATGTGAGAAATATTAACATTCATAAGGACCTATGTGTCTTCCTGGTGACAAATTAAATAAAACAAGTAAGAGAGCTATATTCGGCTGTGCCGAATCTTAAATACCCTTCACCAAATTATACTTTAAAATAAAAATTTTAAATATTTTTAGGTAAACACAAATTCAATTTTATTTTTCCAATTTTTTGGAATTTTTTTTTCGAAATTGTTTTTTAATTTTTTTTTTTTAAATTTAGTGAAAAAAAAAAATTGGGTTAAAAAATATTTTTTCGATTTTGACCCATTGTAGGTCCAACTTACTATGGTCTTATATACGTCATTGCAAAGGTCTTTGAAATTTGATATTTTTTATATAGGAAATCTTGTGTAGAACAACATTTTCTATAGGAAATCTTGTGTAGAACAATATTTTCTGTAGAAAATCTTGTGTAGAACAACATTTTCTATAGAAAATCTTGTGTAGCACAACATTTTCTATAGAAAATCTTGTGTAGCACAACATTTTCTATAGAAAATCTTGTGTAGCACAACATTTTCTATAGAAAATCTTGTGTAGCACAACATTTTCTATAGAAAATCTTGTGTAGAACAACATTTTCTATAGAAAATCTTGTGTAGAACAACATTTTCTATAGAAAATCTTGTGTAGAACAACATTTTCTATAGAAAATCTTGTGTAGAACAACATTTTCTATAGAAAATCTTGTGTAGAACAACATTTTCTATAGAAAATCTTGTGTAGAACAACATTTTCTATAGAAAATCTTGTGTAGAACAACATTTTCTATAGAAAATCTTGTGTAGAACAACATTTTCTATAGAAAATCTTGTGTAGAACAACATTTTCTATAGAAAATCTTGTGTAGAACAACATTTTCTATAGAAAATCTTGTGTAGAACAACATTTTCTATAGAAAATCTTGTGTAGAACAACATTTTCTATAGAAAATCTTGTGTAGAACAACATTTTCTATAGAAAATCTTGTGTAGAACAACATTTTCTATAGAAAATCTTGTGTAGAACAACATTTTCTATAGAAAATCTTGTGTAGAACAACATTTTCTATAGAAAATCTTGTGTAGAACAACATTTTCTATAGAAAATCTTGTGTAGAACAACATTTTCTATAGAAAATCTTGTGTAGAACAACATTTTCTATAGAAAATCTTGTGTAGAACAACATTTTCTATAGAAAATCTTGTGTAGAACAACATTTTCTATAGAAAATCTTGTGTAGAACAACATTTTCTATAGAAAATCTTGTGTAGAACAACATTTTCTATAGAAAATCTTGTGTAGAACAACATTTTCTATAGAAAATCTTGTGTAGAACAACATTTTCTATAGAAAATCTTGTGTAGAACAATAGATTTTCTATAGAAAATCTTGTGTAGAACAATAGATTTTCTATAGAAAATCTTGTGTAGAACAATAGATTTTCTATAGAAAATCTTGTGTAGAACAATAGATTTTCTATAGAAAATCTTGTGTAGAACAATAGATTTTCTATAGAAAATCTTGTGTAGAACAATAGATTTTCTATAGAAAATCTTGTGTAGAACAATAGATTTTCTATAGAAAATCTTGTGTAGAACAATAGATTTTCTATAGAAAATCTTGTGTAGAACAACATTTTCTATAGAAAATCTTGTGTAGAACAACATTTTCTATAGAAAATCTTGTGTAGAACAACATTTTCTATAGAAAATCTTGTGTAGAACAACATTTTCTATAGAAAATCTTGTGTAGAACAACATTTTCTATAGAAAATCTTGTGTAGAACAACATTTTCTATAGAAAATCTTGTGTAGAACAACATTTTCTATAGAAAATCTTGTGTAGAACAACATTTTCTATAGAAAATCTTGTGTAGAACAACATTTTCTATAGAAAATCTTGTGTAGAACAACATTTTCTATAGAAAATCTTGTGTAGAACAACATTTTCTATAGAAAATCTTGTGTAGAACAACATTTTCTATAGAAAATCTTGTGTAGAACAACATTTTCTATAGAAAATCTTGTGTAGAACAACATTTTCTATAGAAAATCTTGTGTAGAACAACATTTTCTATAGAAAATCTTGTGTAGAACAACATTTTCTATAGAAAATCTTGTGTAGAACAACATTTTCTATAGAAAATCTTGTGTAGAACAACATTTTCTATAGAAAATCTTGTGTAGAACAACATTTTCTATAAAAAATCTTGTGTAGAACAACATTTTCTATAGAAAATCTTGTGTAGAACAACATTTTCTATAGAAAATCTTGTGTAGAACAACATTTTCTATAGAAAATCTTGTGTAGAACAACATTTTCTATAGAAAATCTTGTGTAGAACAACATTTTCTATAGAAAATCTTGTGTAGAACAACATTTTCTATAGAAAATCTTGTGTAGAACAACATTTTCTATAGAAAATCTTGTGTAGAACAACATTTTCTATAGAAAATCTTGTGTAGAACAACATTTTCTATAGAAAATCTTGTGTAGAACAACATTTTCTATAGAAAATCTTGTGTAGAACAACATTTTCTATAGAAAATCTTGTGTAGAACAACATTTTCTATAGAAAATCTTGTGTAGAACAATATTTCCTATAGAAAATCTTGTGTAGAACAATATTTCCTATAGAAAATCTTGTGTAGAACAACATTTTCTATAGATAATCTTGTGTAGAACAATATTTCCTATAGAAAATCTTGTGTAGAACAATATTTCCTATAGAAAATCTTGTGTAGAACAACATTTTCTATAGAAAATCTTGTGTAGAACAATAGATTTTCTATAGAAAATCTTGTGTAGAACAATAGATTTTCTATAGAAAATCTTGTGTAGAACAATAGATTTTCTATAGAAAATCTTGTGTAGAACAATAGATTTTCTATAGAAAATGTTGTTCTACACAAGATTTTCTATAGAAAATGTTGTTCTACACAAGATTTTCTATAGAAAATGTTGTTCTACACAAGATTTTCTATAGAAAATGTTGTTCTACACAAGATTTTCTATAGAAAATGTTGTTCTACACAAGATTTTCTATAGAAAATGTTGTTCTACACAAGATTTTCTATAGAAAATGTTGTTCTACACAAGATTTTCTATAGAAAATGTTGTTCTACACAAGATTTTCTATAGAAAATGTTGTTCTACACAAGATTTTCTATAGAAAATGTTGTTCTACACAAGATTTTCTATAGAAAATGTTGTTCTACACAAGATTTTCTATAGAAAATGTTGTTCTACACAAGATTTTCTATAGAAAATGTTGTTCTACACAAGATTTTCTATAGAAAATGTTGTTCTACACAAGATTTTCTATAGAAAATGTTGTTCTACACAAGATTTTCTATAGAAAATGTTGTTCTACACAAGATTTTCTATAGAAAATGTTGTTCTACACAAGATTTTCTATAGAAAATGTTGTTCTACACAAGATTTTCTATAGAAAATATTGTTCTACACAAGATTTCCTATAGAAAATGTTGTTCTACACAAGATTTCCTATATAAAAAATATCAAATTTCAAAGACCTTTGCAATGACGTATATAAGACCATAGTAAGTTGGACCTACAATGGGTCAAAATCGAAAAAATATTTTTTAACCCAATTTTTTTTTTTCACTAAATTTAAAAAAAAAAAATTAAAAAACAATTTCGAAAAAAAAATTCCAAAAAATTGGAAAAATAAAATTGAATTTGTGTTTACCTAAAAATATTTAAAATTTTTATTTTAAAGTATAATTTGGTGAAGGGTATTTAAGATTCGGCACAGCCGAATATAGCTCTCTTACTTGTTTTATTTAATTTGTCACCAGGAAGACACATAGGTCCTTATGAATGTTAATATTTCTCACATACCAAGGCGCTTCTGTTATCATTCGTAATATTTTATTTTGGAATCTTTGAATTTTTTCATTATTTGAAGCTGAGGCCGCACATTGGTTGAAGTTCATACAACGAGCGGCTAAAAATAGAAGAATTTGTCCAAGGACAATGAAACTTGGCACATAGGCATTTTTTGTTCCAATCAAGAAAAAATTGAAAAATCAAAATGATCCGCCCACGTTTACGCCCACCTCCCATACAAAGTGAAAATTAAATTTTGACCTACGGCATTGATTTTTGGCACATAGCATTCTTAAACACTCAGAATTATTTGTGTGAAATTTGAAAAATATCCGCCCACTTCCCATACAACTTGCATTGAAAAAGTTTCATAACTCCCTTGATTTTTGATGCCTCAACTCAATTTTCTCAAAAAATAAATATTATAATTGTACGATGGGCTCATGAAAATATTTACCTGATCCGCCCACTTTTACGCCCATCTCCCATAGAAAAAACATGAATAAGTAGTTTAAGCATAGTCTTTTAATAATTTTTTAACATCATTATAGTACTCCAAAATTTTGATTTGCAGCTTTGAGCGAAATCTATTTATAAATGGATCTGAAGACAATAAGAGATTATGCATTACGTCTTCATTAGTGGCTACACGTCCAATTCTTCGCGAATGATGTAATTTATAGGCTCTATAGTCTTTATTCCTCGCTTCCTGAGCTGATACAAATAATCAATTAAAAGGTAAAAAATTCAAATGAAATCATTGAATAGATACAGACACACCCATTGGCAGAATAGCTTCTGCTATAATTTTGCCACCATGCACCAGAAAAGGCATGTAATACTAGCCACAGAGATCAACAAACAACTTGGCAGTATCCATGCAATATATATGAAAAGGAGATACATTTCTCCTTCCTACAACTAAAGAATTATGTCAACAACAACTGCATGAACGAAAATTCATGTTTTGTTACTTTATCACTATATCACTTTACAGTTTTTACTGGTGTTTTTGGAAAGGAGAAGGTAGGAGCAGCTGAATTTTTTTTTAACTTTTAGCTAAGACTTCAAGCTGTAATTTGACATCTTTCGTTAAACAGCGCTCCACAGCGCTAAAAAGATGCAGTCCACTGAAGTTGATGAACATTGAAATTTTGATGTTGTTTATATTTTGTTCTACGAAATTTTGTATATGGCACTTTTTCCAACTTTTTTTAATGCAAATCTCATCTATGTCAATTGTCATTTACGAAAATATACAACAAAGTCAAATGATAAGTTTACTGTGATTGTACCAAAAGATTGAATATACAGTAAATTTGCATGCCATTTTAAACAAGCGAACATATACGAACTTCGATCGTGTCTGTCCAAACAAATAATAAATATATCAGCCTAATATTACGGAATCATAATGTTCAGATATCTGACAACAAAATATCAAAAAATTATCTAAATCGCCGAACATGAAAAAAATTAATTTCGGCCACTCTTCAACCAATGTGGGCCGTGCCCCATAATTGAATTCCATAGCACCATATGGGTTTTATTATTGAGCTGTACAGCAAAAGTTTGCAATCTGAACTCAATCTCGAGTTTTTACCAATTAGCCAGTAAATTTGTAGTAATTTTAACTTCATTTGAGTCAATTTCGTATCTATATGCTTTTTATAGGTAAGACTTCGGTCTAGATGCAGACCTAGATATTTAACTTCAGTTTGTTCAGTTATTATATGATTATTTATTAGGATTGGAGGGCACGATTCTCTACGCAATGTGAAAGTGAGATGTATACATTTTTGTTCGTTTACTTTTATTCTCCATTGTTTTAACCACATTTGTATGTCGAGTATATGGTCTTGTAGAAGTACAGATGCTTCTTGGGGGTTTTCATGAATGGCTAGTATAGCTGTGTCATCCGCAAAAGTTGATATGTGGGTTCGACTGTTTGTAGGCATATCACAAGTATATAGCAAAAATAGGAAGGGACCCAGTATACTTCCTTGGGGTACGCTTGCTTCAATAGGCTGTGGTGGACTTATGAAGTCTCCCTCTTTAAGAACGAACTTTTGATGACATAAATAACTTTCTAGAAGCTTATGTGTGTTCACTGGTAAATATTGTTTTATTTTTATCGATAATCCTTCATGCCATACTTTGTCGAAGGCTTGCGAAACGTCGATGAAGAGTGCAGAACAATATTTTTTTTCTTCAAATGTATTGGATATGATTTCTACCAACCTGTGAGTTTGTTCTATGGTGTTATGTTTTTCTCGAAATCCGAATTGATGAGTTGGAATATAATCAAAATGATTCACTATCGGCTTTAACTTGTGCATTAACAGTTTTTCGAATAGCTTTTATATATTTGACAATAGGCTAATGGGTCTATATGATTCTACTTTACTGTGATCTTTTCCCGGCTTTCTAGTGGAGATCTACCACCCCGCTAAGATGAGGTCCATGCATCAAACAATGCTCTCTTTAGAGAGCAATTAGTTTTAATTTTAGTTATAAGATTTAATCACTTATTGTTAGGCCTAATGATATATGCAGATTCAATAAATAAATAAAAAGTTAAAAAAAACTGTGATCTTTTCCCGGCTTAGGTATCATTGTAACTAAAGAAACCTTCCATTCTGGTGGATAATATTCAAGGCGTAATATAGCATTAAAAATAAATAGGATTATTATACCCTTCAGCTTCGTGAGAAGGGTATATATAAGTTTGTCATTCCGTTTGTAATTTCTACATTTTTCATTTATAAACTATATATATTCTGGATCCTTATAGATAGCGGAGTCGATTAAGCCATGTCAGTCTGTCTGTCTGTTGAAATCAATTTTCTGAAGGCCCCAGATATCTCCGGGATCCAAATCTTCAACAACTCTGTCAGACATACTTTCGAGAATTTTGCTATTTAAAATCAGCAAAATCCGTCCATAAATAACGGAGATATGAGCAAAAATCCGAGACAACCTCTGAAAATTTCATCAAAAAACACAATGTATTGTATGTATATGTAATGACAATAAAACAACAAAACGTATGCTTGGATGTGCAAGCTTTGTGTATTTTGTTTTTTTTTTGTGTTTTGTTTCTTTTGGCGTTGTTGTTGTTTTTTATACAACTAAAGTTTAGTTTGGTTGTGTGTTGGTTTTTTTTACAAAAAATCAAAAAATCGTATGTTTGAATGTACATGCTTTGCGTATTTTGTTTCTTTTGGCGTTGTTGTTGTTTTTTATACAATTAAACGTATGTTTGGATGTGTGTTGGTTTCATTGCCTTGCGTATTTTGTTTTTGTTTTTTCTTTTGGTGTTTTGTTTCGTTTGGCGTTGTTGTTGTTTTTTGTGTTCTTGATAAATTTGGGCAATGTACATACATATGTATATACTAATTATAAAAAATAATAATGCATCCACAACAAAGGTGAAGGGTATATAAGATTCAGCATAGCCGAATATAGCACTCTTACTTGTTCTTAATACAATTTGGGGTAGCTCGAGGAGCATCTTGTTACTGATTTTATCAATACCAGGTGATTTTTTGGTGTTTAAATCAACAATAGCTTTGTCAATCTCTGAAATCTCAAAACGAAGTGGTTCAGCTGCAGTAATATGAGATAAAGTAGGTGGTAACTCTATTATGTCGTTTGACTCGTTTGGGGGAAATACATTCTTTAGATGACTAACAAACAGGTTCCCTTTTTCAGTGTCGTTTCTCGCCCAGCCTCCACTAGAATTACGTAGAGGAGGTCTGCTCATAACAGGTCTTTTTAATTTTTTTGTAGCTCGCCATAGTGAGTAATTTGAGTACTGGGTGACATCTAAGTTCTCCAGATATTTATTAATTGAGTCAGTTTTGCGTTTGTGAAGAAGCATACTGAGACGTTTACGACATTTTCTAAGCCCCGTTTTAAGTTGAGGGGATCTGTAGAGTTGCCACTCTCGACGAACTCTTCTTTTTTCAGCTAATAACTGTTCAATGTCTGCAGAATAGAGTCTATTGTATCTTATTTGTTGGGGTTTAAAGTTTTGTTCAAAATTTTTGAGTGAGATATCGATATCTTCTGGTGTTCTTAGCGATATATTTTCTGTACTGTGTGTTTCAACCAATTTATTTTCGTGCTTGATATTGCAGAGAGAAATAAATAAAAATTCTTAGAATTTTCTTGGTTTTCAAAAATTCACCATATTGAACAGAAAATGCATCATTCGTCAATTCTGTAATCCTTTGTAGATTTCATATCCTTGAATTTATTAGTATTAACAGTAAATTACTATATTGTAACAGTATTATAGTTTTTAGCAATCTTTTATAATTATTTTTTTCAAAATCAAGTCAATTTTCTTAGAGTTGCATTTTTTTTTTGCACACACAATTTTACTACTGTTTTTAATAAAAATTTTATAATTTGCGTAAAAAAATATTGGACAAAATGTCATACAATAATTGCCAATGATCAATAAGAATATGAAAACAGTAGATGTGGACAATTGGATACCGTTTTGACCAAAATAAGTGCTGTTGAAAATCACATTGCATGGCGTTGCATTTTTAATGCTCGCTACTGTATATATATGAGACATTTATGGCAACAAAGTCCTATTTCGGCAGGACATTTGTATGGGGGCTAGGTCAATAATGCACCGATTTCAGCCATTTTCAATAGTCTTCATACATATTTATTCCACCGATAAATATGTATGTGCCAAATTTTACTAAAATATCTTCAAAATTGCGACATGTACTATGCGCTCAAGTTTTTTAAGGACTGCCAGACGGAAGGACGGACATCATTTAGTCGACCCAGAAAGTGATTCGTAAATGCAGTAGTTGTGCATCACTGAAGCATTAACTTCAAATGTGTAAAAATGTATCACTTGGCAGCACTGATTTACGTCAAATGTTTTTTTTGTAAACAATTTGCAGTGCTGCCGCAAATGTTTGCAAATACTGCAACAATTTAGTTTCTGATGCAATAGTGCGCGTTTTAGGATATTTTGTTGAAAAAAAAACTAAAATAAATGAAAATGTTACATTGTGGCAATATGGAAAAGTATGTAGTGGTATTAAACAATAATTGTTAGTAAAAATTAATAATCTTATTTATAGTTCCGAGGAAGATTTTGCGTTTAATATTCAAAAATTAATAATGGGAAGGAAGACAAAAAAGTCGGTCTTGTGGGGAAAGGTGTTGTCAAAAATTAAGCCGGACTTTGAAATAACAAAGGAATAAATACGCCGAAAATTTTGCAGAACGTTCGAAAAAGCAAACTCTGTGCCAAGGCGAATTTATACAAGGTGGAGTCAGTCAAACAGCTGATAATTTTTTTTTCGCTTTTTGGTTCTAACAACTATCAAAGCTTGTTTTTATATTTAAATATCTACATAATCTAAGCTTAATAACAAAACATTTATTGTTTACATAAATAAGTAAAGCCCTCACTATTCAATTATCTACACTATATTAAGTTTAAATACTTATTTGTTTAATTTTTCATTTTGGTTTTTTGACATTTGTTAAGACCAATCGTTGTTTTTGTAGAACTGACACCACCTTGTATGAATTCGCCTTGCTCTGTGCAGTTGTTGCGCAGTAGCAAAGCATCTGCAACAGCTGATCACGCATTACCAACAAAACTTGGCATAACTGCGGAAGTGATGCACAAATTTACTGCATTTACGAACGTACCCTCTGTCAATCAGTATACCTTAAGGTGGGTGTTGGATTCCCCATTATGGCGGAGTAGGGTATACAAATTCTTACCTCAAAAACAGAGTTGCATTTTTTCACCGACAAATATTGATATTTTTTCGTTATTGAACTCAAAAATAGAACTCTGCAAGTATCGAGTATTAAAATCTGGTATTGAGTACCGGGAAAAATAGACAGTATTGAGTACAGAGTATCCAAGTACTCAATACTTTTATACCACTACAGTCAGTATCACATGAGCAATGATAGAAGCAGGTTACGCTTTTATACTTGTTTATTTCATTATTTCAGCTATTTGTTTTTGCCACAGAATAATACTCAACTACAATATCTAAAAACTGTAATTGTAAAGGCCTAATTAGTTTGTACGTTCCGTAGCAAATCAGCTGTTTTGTTTTTAGCTTATGGGAAGCTGTATATGTCGGTAGTTTTTCTGTAACGTTGCCGTTCTGTTGCGGATGAATCTGTTGAAAACAGAATCTTGTCCGCAGCGTTAAGTGACAGCTAAAACAGCAGGTGTCATATACAGACAAGTAAGTAAGTAAATTTTATTGAGACTTTTTCTTTTTCGATAACATGTGTTTACTTGACTAAATGGTAACATGTATGAATATATAACGTAGAACTATTGTTGTCTTATTCTATTATACGGTGTTTTATGAAAAAACGCTACTTGCTAATTTTCTTTTTTAAGGGAATATGTTAGTAACATAAAATTATAAGAGAACAAGGTTTGCTCGCGACCAAATAAATAAAACAAAATAACAAACATAACACTTAAAATTAGATATCAAAAATCTGTTACAAAAATAAAGTTTGGCTACAGAATTCAAAATGTCGACTAGACAATGAGTGTATATTAGAGTGACAATCAGTTGTATGGAAAAATTTTTTGTTAAAATTTTGAAGAGTGCCGGCTGGAAAATTGTGACACTAGGCCTAAAAGTTAAGTACTGAAAATTTGAGCCAAATCGGTCAACGATTTCTGGACGCTCATCGAGGTTAAAGTTCAGATGTATGCAAAATTTTACTATTTATATGGAATAAATAGGTGAAACTTGTTAAATTTCTGCATTGTTTTCTAGAATTTATAGATTTATTTATATTAATGAATATTACATTAAAAAATTTTTTTTTGGAAGTTAACCCTGCATCTGCTTTGGGTCAAAATGACCCAAAAACTGTATTATCGCCAAAATTCGGAAAAATTCAAATTTTTCAGATATTTTAAAAAATTAGCTATTAAATAAATACTTTTGCAATTGAATGCAAAGGAATCGAAATAAATTTTAAGTAAAACCTATTCATAATATTATAGGTCTTGTAATTTTAAATATGGTCTGAAAGTTTTACTAAAATCGGAAAACGATAACCTTAAATCGTGAAGGTCAAAGGTCAAATTTTTCATTATTTGGAATTTCTAAAGAAAAGATAGCGGAATGTTATATATTTTTGGGCCGATTTTAATGAAACTTAAGGAAAGTATAACATAAAGTACAGAATTTAAAATAACAGCACAAAAATGGAAATTAACTCTTAGCAGCACTTGGGGTCCAAATTACCCTCAACTTTTAAAATCAAGAAAAACACAGCCATTTTGACCCCAAGTGCTCTTAAAGGATTAAATCCATTTTTGCACTGTTGTAGTAAATGTTAGACCCCAGTGTATATTTTGCTCAAGTTTTATTAAAATCGGCCCAAAAATATATAACATTTCGCTATCTTTTCTTTAGAAATTCCAAATATTGAAAAATTTGACCTTTGACCTTCACGATTTAAGGTTATCGTTTTCCTGTTTTAGTAAAACTTTCAGACCATATTTAAAATTACAAGACCTATAATATTATGAATAGGTTTTACTTAAAATTTGTAACATTAAGGAAATTGGGCTCATTCGCCTAAATATGGACAAAAAATTAGTTTTTCTTGAAAATCGCAAAATTTAAACCGCAGGTACGGAAAAACTGTAAGAGGTATTGACATAAATTTTTCATATTTTTATTCCCTATTTTGATCTCAATAAATCCCAATGTGATGATCAAAAAATTTTGAAATTTGTTTAACAAAATTTTTAAAAATTTGAAAATGGAGATTTGAAACAGCCGTTAAAAAAATAATTTTTTTTGGTTATATCTGCGAATAGGTTACGGGTATCCTACGAAGACAAAAACTCATACACAAGTAAATACGGATATATTTTAAATAAAAATTAGCTTTTATTTTAATTTTTCTCGAAATATGTTAATTTTTTTCCTAAATTTTTTGTTTAAGTGGCCTGAAACACATTAATGGTCTGGCGAATTTGTAATAACTTTTACATTTTTTAACCAAATTTTGTCGTTTATATCTCATTACAACGATAATTACGTACACATTTCGATTCTTTTGCATCCAATTGCAAAAGTATTTATTTAGTAGCAAAATTTTTAAAATATCTGAAAAATTTGCATTTTTTCCGAATTTTGTTTTTTGGTCATTTTGACCCAAAGGAGATGCAGGGTTAACTTCCAAAAATAAATTTTTAATGTAATATTCATTAATATAAAAAAATCTATACATTTCTAGAAAACAATGCAGAAATTTAACGAGTTTCACCTATTTATTCCATATAAATAGTATAATTTTGCATATATCTGAACTTTGACCTCGATGCGCGTCCAGAAATCGTTGCCCGATTTGGCTTAAATTTTCAGCACTTAACATTTAGGCCTAGTGTCACAATATTCCACCCGGCACTCTTTGAAACAAAAAAAAAAAATCGGCTGTCACTCTAGTGTATATATCACAGGATTACAATATAAAATACTTGATATAATACGGTTGTTCAGGTACATTTGTTGAACTTATATTAGTCAAAACGGAGTGAGCTGAGCTCTTGATATTATATATTTTTCCTTTTTATTTTGGAGTAAAATTGTGGCAGCATATGTGGGTCAGGATCGATGTCTGGGTTCTGGTTCAGTATATCAACTGGAGAGAGATAAGTTGAACTTGACCAATGCAGACCCTTTCCAACTCATGAATTTCATTCATCAGGAAGTTCTCGTGGGTGGCCAATTTTTCAACAAATACTCTTTGATGGTGAAGTGCATATCTACAGAAGGGTTGGACTTCAGAGGTGTCATATATGTAAGTATTTGAGTAATTCCTAGTGTGACTTACATAATGTGTGTTGATACACTTCCGCAGAATCTTCCGTTCAAATATTTCCAATTCTTTGGTCACTATTGGTGAAAGAGTGAACCAGATTGGAAATCCATATATCAAGACGGATCTGATGGTCACCTTATATAGGAGCAGCTTGGTTTCACGAGATAGATATTTGCTGTTAAATAAATATGAAAACATGCCAGCTATTCGTTTTGTCCTTTGTAGTGTTGATCGCGCATGTTCGTTAAATTTAAATAGTTTATTAAAAGTGATGCCCAAATATTTAATTGTAGATTTAAATGGAATCTCAACCCAATAGAGAGCGGCACGTAACATTTTGCTTTGGGGTACTACTGACCGATGACACTTTCCGGAAGCATTCCCGATACAGACGACCTCCGATTTGGTAGCATTTATTTTAATTCCCCATGTTTTATAAAATTCATGTATCAACATAAGGTGAGTTGAAACATTGTGAAGACCCTGGGCTGGTGAGGCGCTGTGGGCATGAATTAGGCAATCATCTGAGTATAAGATTGCCTTAGAGTTCTGTGTGGTATGTGGAAAATCATGAAGAAAAATATTGAACAAAAATGGGGCAAGTACGCTTCCTTGAGGGACTCCACTATTTACATACCCCAATGACGAAGATGAACTCTGTATTTGGACGGTAAATTTACGGTCGGTTAGGAAACTCTGGATCAATTTAACCAGGTAAGGATCAATTCCCAGATCTATCAACCTTTTCTATATCCAAAGATATCGCCACAGTGCAAAATTTATTTCTCAAGTTTGAGGATATGTCACGGTGAAACTTTAAAAGCGCGTGCTGTGTAGAGTGGAAAAAAAACAAATTGAAGATTCGATATAGGGTTTATTATGAATTCATTTTCAATTCTTTCTTTCAGGACGTGCTCAAATACTTTTCCAAGATTATATAGCAGGGATATAGGGCGGAAATCGGACAATTACTCACTATCGTTTTTCTTTTTTATTGGGATTATTTTTGCCAACTTCCAATCAATGGTAAAATAACAATTGTTAATACAGTGATTTACAATACAGGTAAGTATATCAATTGTTGACTGTAGAAACTTTTTGATGATGTAGTTGGAGATGCCATCTACGCCACATGATTTTTTAGAGTTTATATTTTGAATTATTCTTCTAATTTTTGTAGAGTCAGTAAAATGGTATCCGGATTTGAAAATACGTTAAAATTGTCGTCAAAGGTGAAAATGTGTTTTGCAATTACTTCAATACAATTTAAGATTCTTGAGTCAAGATTATCCACTGGCCGCTATGGAGTTGTTCGGCGAAAAATTGATGAATAAAAGGCTTGGAAATTATCTGCAATTACCGGAGTATTAGATATGACATTATCATCGTATCATATCTGTCGACACAGCGGAGATTTCCTTCCCCCTGTAAATTGGTAAATTTCTTTGAATGCATGCGGACCTGGTTTAATATTTTGTAATTTGTAATTAATTTTTTCTGCATGTCCAATTCCAACAGATTCGTTAATAATTATCTTCAGAAGTTGAATTTGTTTAGATAATATTTTGTACTCACTGTTGAGTCTGTTTCCGGTGCGGTGAAAGCTATTCTTCAGTTCATTTTGCCATGTGCTTCAATTTGAAGAGTTTTTTGGTTCTCTCCGAAATTGGCGTTTTCCCGCAATTAGTTATTTTCTGGAAATGCGAATCATGAATTGTGGTAATTGACGTATTAAACTCTTTGATCAATGCATCAATTTCCGGATTTTCCAAGTTGGTGTTTATTGAAGGAATAATAGATCTACTCGAATTCATTAGATCGCCGCGGAATTGATCCCAATTGGTGCTTTTATATGACGTAATTGATTGGGGTGGATTCAAAATTATGTTTGATGAATTTATTTTCAATTTCAGTTTGATCGGGAAATGATCTGAAAAGTTGGCATTGAGGATACAGCAAAATTTGGATTATTTCTGTCTATGTGTTTGGTGCTGACAAGAAAATGGTCTAAAAAAGATGGTCCATTTGGATAAGATGGTATAGAATCGCAGATGCGAACAACCTCCAACGAGTTGTCGTCTAACCATTTCCTGAGAGTTTTCCCATTAGAATTTTGTATTATGTCACCCCAAGATGAACATTTTGAATTAAGGTCGCCACCAAATATGAAACCATCAAAACTTAAACAAGTTTGAAGAATAATATTTAGATCTGATTCTAGTTGTTGAGATTGAGAGTTACAAGGAATATAAATAGAACCAAGTAAATATTTCTTATGTGTATTGTTGTATGTAGAATTTATTTGTATAAATGATTAGATATAGAAACTTTACTATACTATAGTGTTATTAATCACCACTGCTACGCCAAGCGGGGAATTATCACAAATAAAGTTACAACCTTCAATTTTTATTGTCTTGCTTTTTCTCAGCTGGCACTCTTGAATGAATGCGATGTCTATTTTATTATGGCGGAGTGTATTTCATAAATCAATTTAACGGCTTCTATCAATCAGAGTCGCACATTGAATGATAATATATTCAAAGATCTATGGTCCATATTGAGATCTGACTTTGTTTAGAAGACGCAAAAATTCGGATTTGGCTTTAGACTTTGGCATGTTTTTGAATACATTCAGGAATATGTTAATTTCCTGCTCCAGAGTAAACTCTTCTGGCTCTAAAAAATAAGTGACTAGCTTCAAAAAATCGTCAATCACTGACGATTTTGATTGTCGGCGAACGCATGACAATGTTCACTGCCTTGTTGACATTTTCCGCTGCAACGGCCTTTTCCTCTACTACCTTCGCCATCTTTTTCTTCTTCACCGTGAAGTATTTTTTAAAAGTCGGACAACCTCTAAAATTGGCAAGATGACCAGTTTTCCCACAATTGGAACAATAGGGTTCTGAGGAATCTTCTCGTGGCATTCCCCAGGTGCGTGATCTTGATCACATTTCACGCAGGTATAAGCCGAGTTGCAGTTGCGTGCATTGTGGACATCTACGGCACTGTATATTGTCGTCCTTCTTTTCTGGCTGTTCCCAAGATATAACATGGTTTTGTAGGCCATGAATTTTTGAAACACTTCTCAATGATTTCTCTGGGAGTAGGGAAACCAGAAAGAGCCCCGTGTCGGTATTTTGTTTAATGGACCTTGGCGTTTTAAATTAGGTTACAGAAGCAACTGTGTCAGGGACAATAGTGTCAAGTTCCATCTTAATTGCTTCAGTTTCTGTATCACCAACCAGTCCTCGTAAAAGTAGTGACTGTTGTTTGAGTTCCTTTGGGGTGAACGAGTAGGAATGAATGTACTTTGTTCTAAGTATATATAGTATATAGTCATTTGATATGTCCGATGTATTTATCGTTGTATTTGTGCAGCCATTATCTAAAACAGCAATCGGTGCAACCATAGAAGTCGCCACTTTCTCCTCTGAGACATCGTACTCCATGTCACGGGGCAAAAATATAGACATACAATTGCAATATTATGCAAAATAATGCAAGTAGTCCGTAAAATCTAAATATTCTTACGAAATTGTACTTGAATTCATATATAACGATTTTAACGGCTGATTTAAAAGTAGCAGATTGCTTTCAAATAGCAGTGCTGTAATAGCAAATTGTAACATATCTGTGGGCATTATTAACATTGAATAAAAGCTTTCAGTTGACCATTGATTGTAAGTATGTCAACGCTGTTTGCTGCGACCGTATATTCGAATTCAAATATTCAGTTAAAGAACATTGTAGAAAGTACACCACAGATGGCGTATGTATTAGAAAGCTTGGTTTTTTGGTTCTTATTTCAAAAACAGCTGATACGTTCCTACGGAAAAACTAACTACAAAATAAAAGCCTGCAGAACGGCACAGAACAGAACGCAAAGACTAATGGAGGCTTATGCATTAAACGCATTCAAGACAACAGACTACACGAACACAAATTCTGCAGGCTGGATTTGTAGTCGTGTGTCAGCTACTGAATTATTTTAAAGACGACAGCTACAAAGTAAACAGCTGATTTATAATTCAGTGGTGCCAAAAATGGTTCAATAAAAAATAACCAAAGTACTTAAGATTTAAACAACTATTTTGAGAAAATATATATATATGGATATAATTAATTATGTACCTGTTATTAATTTACATCAATATGGTTATCAAAAACATCTCTTAATTAAGTAAAAAAAATATATTTTTTTTAAGCACTAATTTGATTTACATTTTTTATTATATTAGACACTATTTCTGTTTTGTAGTTGACAAAAATAGAAATTAGTCTAATTCGGCTACGTCGGCATGAGTAGTCGTGTGGCCGCGTAGCTGTGCTGTCGTCAAAATAATCGTATTCATATAAACGTGTGCATTTTGGTAGCCTGCTGTCTTGAATGTGTTTAAGCATAAAAGTGAATGTGTGTTTGTATGTATGTTTATTATTAATAATTTGGGCTCTATAGACGGCTGAACCGATCTGCTTGCAATTTCTACAGTATGTTTCTGTATAGGAACTATAGGCAAATTTTTTTATATGAAAGACAAATTATGTATAAAGTAATCCTTTGTGATAACTTCGAAATCGGTGGAGAATATTTTGATAAGTGAATATATGGCAAATATGCCTCTCATGTAATGCAGAAAAAAAATATTCTAAAAATTATACACAACGTCGGACAGAACCGATTTTCATTGGCAAAAACATAAATTTTGCCATTAGTTAGTAAACATAACAAAACTAAGATAGCCAAAATATGTAAACATAAGTATTTAATTTAAATTTGGAAAAAAGTTAATTTTCTATATTTGATCAGATAAAAATGATCATAGCTAAATTATTATAAATAATGAACTAAATTTTTCTTTCTAAATTGGTTGGATTGTAGTCTTTGAAAACAGTATACTACATGGCATGTGTTTTAAAATATTTGTTAAAGTACTATATTTACGTCAATACAAGTTAAAAGTATTCTCTTTAACCCTATATATGATTTTATAAACGCCCGGACCCGCGCGTAAAACATTAACATATTTATTAACAATTTTTATTCAAATAACGTCCATTTTCTCTATATTAGTTATGGCATTTGTTTAATGTATGGAAGGTCCAACAATTTGTATGTGCTTAAATTGTTTACTGGTTCAACATTTTTAGTTAATTTTTGTCATAATATCCCTGCCAATTTTTTTGAACTGATTTTACTAATTTTCAACAGCATAAATTTCAGATCATTAGAGTAAATATATAATTTTCATTAGAGTAAATATATATGGCTAAATGAAAAAAAAATTATACATAGGAAAAGCTGTAGTAGCTATAAATATCAATATTTAGGACTGAAACACGCGGACTACCAAAAATATTAAGTAAATGTTAAAATTTGTATGTATACATTTGAAACCCTTATTTGTTTGTATGATTGTTTGCGTATTTGTAATGACACTCGACATACAGTAAGGAAATTAATGAACAATCTAATCGGGGCGACTTTTATAACTGGGAAGTATAAAGGGACAGATGTATTGCTGCACGTATTCCGATTATAACTTCGGAAATGCCATTGAATTTAATCGATCCTATTTGTTTAGCATTTGCAATGTCAATTGATAAAGCTCAAGGTCAGTCTTTGCAAGTTTGCGGACTAAGTCTAGATAATCCATGTTTTTCACATGAACAGTTTTCAGTTGCATGTTCGCGAGTAGGAAAACCCAAAGACTTATAGGTCTATGATCCAGATGGAGAAACCAAAAATAAGGCATTGGAACAATAAATAATTAATACAAAATTGTATATACTAAACATTAAATATAAATATTTTTGGTTCTAAACTTTTCCATTAAGGTTAGAAAATATGAAATAAATTTTAGATAGACTAAATATATTGTAAATCATTATAGCTAGTAAAAAATAAAATTGACTTACTATTTTGGAAACATTATTTCTAATTTATAACTACAAATTTTTAAAATATTACAGATACAAAAATTATATATTTATTTATTTACAAGATTTTACTGGTGAAGTGTTCATTTTCTTTTTCCTATTTTTGAGTATTTTACTCTCTCGTTAGAAGTAGTTACTGAGAAGGCAAATGATCAGAGCTATAATTTTTAAACAAATAGTAAAAAATATTTAACTCTGTCTAAATAAAGCCTATTCGAAACTGAAAACAAACTGATTTCAAAGCACTTAATATAAATTAGCAAAAAATTTAAATTCGAAAGCAAACAGTGTGCTATTTTTTTAAATATTGTTAAATTTTTAATAGAAATTGTAAAATTTTTAGGAGATGGTTTGTAAAGAAAAAAAAATCAAAAATTCCGGGTAAAACTCGGAAATTTTTTTTGAGTCCAGTCAACTGTAATAAAAAAGCCCCCTAAAGTATGCAGTACAAATATAGATATTTTATTTGCAAATAAATAAGAACATGCAGGTGTATGTGGGTTAGAGAAACTTGAAGAACTAACATTAGTAAATAGCTACCGGGCGAAGCCGGAGCGGTCAACTAGTAGGTAGTAATAGAAATGTAACAATTTCCAATGGAACAATCTCCGAATGAACATTGATTAATATTTGTTAAAAGCGTATTTGGGATTGACATATTTGACTGATCTCAAGAATTCATTAAATTAGAAAAAAAATAGAGATTGCTGACTTTGCTTTAATACCCCTCATATTTCCAATTAGTAAATTTCTCGTATTTGCGATCACAAAAATTTATTTACATGTGTAATTTTTTCTCGTATGTGTAATTTAGGTATGAGGCATGTGTATTTTATAATTTTCTTGGTGGCAACACTGCTTTCAAGACAAAATTGTTATTACACATTATATTCATCGTTATATAATGGACAAGAGCCCCACAAACCCTTGAAGGCTTGTGACACTCGATGGCTGTCAAAAGCCGTTATACGTATTGTGGATCTATGCTTCGAGTTAAAACCCATTTTGGTTTAATTTCGTCAAACCAGCAATTCTACAAAGCTAAACATTTAAGTGATTAATAGTTATATATACTAGTATACTATAAAATATAATCAATAGAAATATTTGTAATATTTTACTTTACACCCCTTTTTGCAATGCCAAAAAACAATATTTGAAAATTTGTATCAACAAACACCAGCAACAGGAGCTCTATCAAAATATAATAATTATTATTATTATTGTATGTATTTATCTAACTTTATTTCCCTGAATTGCTAGTAATAACAATTGTGCAATTAATAATAAATATCGGAAAGAATAATCTTCTTAATGATATTTTATTTTTATTTGTTGTCACCAAATTGTAAAATATAAGTATACGAAGGTCCTACGATTCTCACGAGACCCTTTAGAAACTTTTGTATACATATATTTATGTTGTTTAAATTTTCGTCTCTACTTATTATATTTATAAAAAATAATATAAACCAAAACAATTACATAGATTTTTAAATAGCTTTATACGTAAATATTTACACATTTTTTTTTTCATTCTCATTTAAAAAAAAAATAAATAAAATCAAAGAAAATGGCTCAACAAGAACCTACTTCAATTGCTATAAACCCTCTAAAGTACCTTGAAAGACTTCCTGAGTTCGCAGGAGAAAAGAGAGATTTATATAATTTTATTGCCCTTGTTGATAAAGTACAGCCTGTCCTGGAAAGGTATGATGAAATGTCACAGTTGTTATTTGTAGATATTATTAAGAACAGGTTAAAAGGAAAAGCAAGGGAGACAATAGAAATAAATTTCCATGCTAAGACATGGACTGAGATGAAAAGTATATTAATAAATAATTTCGGAGAAAGGCATAGTATAGAGGAATTGTATGATACAATGAGATCTGTAGTTTTCAAATCAAATGTTGTAGACTTTTACGACGAAATTAAAGACAAATTGAGAAGTTTGAATAACAAAACCGCTATGGTTTTGGGCGTCAACGCTGAATCAGAGAGAATTGCTGCAAATAATATGCGCATTGCTTTGAGTATTTTTAAGGAAAAAGTTCCAGAACCTTTGAAGGCCATTTTAGCATGTAGGAACCCAAGTAGTCTAGAAGATGCTATTGAGATATTATTCAATTCAGGCTATGCGTACTTTAACACCAAAAATAATAGACTTAGCGAACATAATTATATAAGCAAACGTGACAACAATAGGAAACATACAGATAGTAATATAGTCCAAGGAAAGAGCATGAATAATAACATCAATAATAGAGGATTTAATAATAATAGGAATATTTTTTACGATAATAATCGGAGATATAATATAAATAGAAATGAGTTTAATAGAAATATTAATAACAGTAATATCCATCAAAATTCTTCAAGTCGTTTTCCTTCACCAAATGCTATGCATAGATTTCAGAATAATAGATACCCTCCTCATAGCTATAACAACAATTTTCCGTTTACTAAAAATCAGCCCCCTGTTGAACCCATGGATGTGAATATGGTTCATCCAGACCCATATCAGTTTTCACAATCCTACTTTAATACACATCACAATTTTTATAATAACATATTCCCTCAAAATGAATTTGACAATACTATTGCAAATTTGCACCCTCCAGAACCCATGGACACAAGTGCATTATATAATTCTGAATCATTAACGTCTACTCAGCCTCAATTTGCGGAAAAATGTTGTTTTGAAAATTTGAATAGCTACTCGAAAATTGGGGATGTTTCTACTTATCAATATGATATTCCACAAAATTTTCATATAACTGCCTCTCCGGAGAACTACCGTATTTGATAATAAAAGAAGATTTAAAATTTATAGTGGACACTGGAGCAACCCATTCCATTATAAACCCAGGGTTATGTGATCCAAAGTGGAGGATCAGTTCATCTACAGTGTCTTTGAGAACATTACGTAACACTGTGCAAACGAACATTGTTTATCGTGTGCCTTGTTTTACTGAATTGGGTGCTCAAAATGATTATATAAATCTAATAGAATGCAAGTTTCATGATTATTATGATGGCATTATCGGAAACGATATTTTGCGAAAATATAAAGCAATAATTGACTACGATCGAAATTTGTTACTAATGAATCGTAAAAATATTCCTTTGATTTTGTCCAAATATCATACTGTAAAATTTATAACGAACGTAGAATGTGGCTTAGTACATTTTAAAGAATATTGTTCACCGAGTGGAGAAAAGATTCTAGACGAAGGGATATATGATGTTCAAAATTTTAAGATAGAGATAGAAACCAGACACAATTGCCCAGACGTTATACATCTTGGAACGCAGGATTCATGGCCAGTGACACCAGAAAATTATCACTTAATTGAAGATATGATTACGAATGATTACTCGAATCAATTACCCATGCTTGATAAGATAAGATTAGATAATCTTAATATGGAAGAAAAAGAGAAATTTTCTGCACTGATCCGTAAATACTCTTCATTATTTTATGATACAAATTCAAATTTGTCCTTCACTAACGCTATCAAACACCGTATTAATACAATTCATAATATTCCTATCCATACTAATGCATTAAACACATTCAAGACAACAGGCTACACGACTACACGAACACAAATTCTGCTGGTTACAGTTGTAGTCGTGTGGCAGCTACTGAATTATTTTAAAGACGACAGCTACAAAGTAAACAGCAGATTTATAATTCAGTGGTGCCACTTTAATAAAAAATAACCGTACAAAATTCCAAAGTAATTAAGATTGAAACAATTATTTTGAGTAAGAATATATATATGGTTATAATTAATTATGTACCTGTTATTAATTTATTTCAATATGGTTATCAGAAACTAAGTAAAAAAATATATTTTTTTAAGCACTAATTTAATTTACATTTTTTTATTATATTAGCAACACTATTTCTGTTTTGTAGTTGACAAAAATAGAAATTAGCCTAATTCGGCTACATCGGCATGAGTAGTCGTGTGGCCGTGTAGCTGTGCTGTCGTTAAAATAATCGTCTCCATATAAACGTGTGCATTTTATTTTTGACAGATTGAAGTTGGTAGCCTGCTGTCTTGAATGTGTTTAATGCATAAATCTTATCGCTATCCATACATACACAAGCTAGAAGTAGACCGGCAGATAAAGGAAATGTTGGACAACAATATCATTAGACCCTCAAATTCCCCTTTCTCTGCTCCAATCTGGATTGTTCCAAAGAAAGACGATGCTAGTGGAGAGAAAAAATGGAGGCAGATGACAATATTGATGAGATATTGAGCAAGTTAGGTAGATGTTTGTACTTCACAACTCTGGACTTATCGAAGGGTTTTCATCAAGTAGAGATTGATGAGAGAGATATTCACAAAACGGCTTTTTCTGTTGACAACGGGCATTATGAATTCCTTCGAATGCCCTTTGGCCTTAAAAGTGCCCCAGCTACTTTTCAGCGCCTTATGAACAATATTCTCGGCGACTTGCTTAACAAAATATGTTTAGTCTATTTAGACGACATTGTTATTTTTTCTACATCTCTCGAGGAGCATCTTAATTCAATTAAGTTAGTTCTCAATCGCCTAAAGGAAGCAAATTTGAAGATACAACTAGACAAATGCGAATTTCTTAAACGTGAAACAGAATTTCTTGGACATGTTATTACACAAAAGGGCATTAAGCCAAATCTTAAAAAAGTAGAGTGCGTCGTTAACTATCCTCTCCCAAAAACACCACGTCAAATCAAACAATTCCTAGGACTATAGAAAATTTATAAAGGATTATTCTAATATAGCGAGACCTATGACTAAGTACCTAAAAAGTAACTCCAAATTGAATATCGAGGACCCTGAATATATTAAAAGTTTTAACACATTAAAACAATTACTTGTAAGTGATCCTTTGCTAGTCTACCCAAATTTTTCCAAATTATTTGTGCTGAATACAGATGCAAGTAATTTTGCTTTTGGGGCCGTTTTATCTCAAGAGGACCATCCAATTTGTTATGCAAGCAGGACCCTAAACGACCATGAAGTAAACTATAGCACAATAGAAAAGGAATTACTTGCTATAGTTTGGGCTGTAAATTATTTTAGACCATATCTTTTTGGCATCAACCACTACAATGGTTATTTTCAATAAAAGAACCAAATAGTAGGCTAGTGAGATGGAGATTAAAACTCGAGGAGTATGATTATGTCATAAAATATAAACGAGGAAATATCAACGGAAATGCCGATTCGTTATCGCGGATTGAACCGCAAGTGAATTTAATGGAACAACAACAGACGAATCCTATTTCCATAAGTCAATCCCCAGTTAATTTCTATAGACATCAGATTGTGATAAACAAGATAAACAGTGGACCTCTAACAATTGAATGTAATGAAGTATTTAATAGTAAAAGAATCACCATTACCATTGCCGAACTAGAAGAGAATATTATGCTGTCTTTGATAGAGAACCATTTTGATCCCAATAAATTGAATGCCGTTATTATCAACGATGATAATATGTACGGAATATTCACACAGACCTTTACAAAATACTTTGGACAGAATTCTAGAATTAAGGTTAGGTGTAAGAAAATTCTTACAGACATAACAGACGAAAACGAATTGGCCGAATACATAGAGATTGAACATCGTAGAAATAACCATAGGGGTATAAACGAGAACTTTTTCCAGTTGAAGGATATTATTTATCACCCTAAGTTAAAACAACGAATAACACAGTTTATAAATAACTGCGACATCTGTAATAGGTAAAAGTATGATAGAAATCCTATCAAGCAGAAATTTAAAATAACCGAAACACCGGATGGACCAAGAGAAACAGTGCATGTAGACGTATTTTACAGTTTAGGAAAGTCGTTATTTTTAACAATCATAGACAAGTTCTCCAAATATGCACAAGCTATTAAAATTGAGAATCGAAGTTGGATTGAATTCAAAAGAGCCCTCACACAGTATTTGAGCATCGTAGGTCATGTTAAAAAAATTGTTACCGATAACGAGTTAGGATTTAAGGCACTTCCGATGCGAGAGTTTTTTAGGGAGAACAATATTCAGATTCATTTTGTATCTAATAATAACACTGCGGAACAGAGATTTTGGTTGATGAACCCTCATTACTATGTTATACTTGTTTTTTTCCAGTCAGCTCTCGTTTTCGAAATATCGCGGTTTTTATATTTTCATTGAATACCCTATTTTTGTGTGTTTTTCTTCAAAATTTTGGGTAATGCAATTAAGAATGTGAAATTTTTTTAGCATGAGACTGGTCTACATAAACATATGCTTCTTTTGAATATAATAATTCTAATGGATATTTTGGCATATTTGTCTGATCTTTCAGGAAAGTTGAAATTTGACTTTTTTAGCTTTATCTTTAATAAAATTGTGCATTATGAAAATTTTAAATACAAATTTATCACTGCACATTCAAGGCATCATAGCGAATATAGTTTTTAATTAAAATGAAAAAATAGTTACAAATTTAATGAAATATTTAGATAATATCCCGAAATTTTACATCCTAAAAAACAATTTTTTTTATAAATAAATTTTTAGGTAGTCATTAGTCTTATTTTTTAATACACATTTAAATCTAACTACAGGAATGTAAATACTTCATTTGACGTTTTTAAAATATTGCGAATTTTGAATTTACGTGATTTACAGCGTTTTTGGTGAAAATATCTTAAATTTTTTTTAAAAAACACTAGTATTTTACAGAAAAAAATAAATTTTTACAAACATATAGATTTACTTCTACATTATATATCCAGGAATTGTCTATGTTGCGAATTTGAATACCAAAGTAAGCAAAATATAATTGAAGAACAGTGTTGTAATTGATTTTCGCTGATCTTTTAACATATATTCGTCACAAATGTAACAAAACATATTAGGATCTTTAACACAGCATCTCATCTTACTAGCCATAATGAAATAATATAACAAGAGAAATTATATTTATAAAAAAAACAGGTGTAAAACATTCAAGTTACGAACATTTATATAGTTTTTTTAATATGAAATACATATGAAAAATACTGTAAAACTTTGAGTTATTTGCCAAATAGTTTAGTATATTTTCAGCGAATTTTCAATATTTTTATATAAATTAGTTTACTGATAAGTTGAAACTGAAAAAAGTTAATTTTCAACATCCTTGCGATATCACCAATATATCCTGAAACTTAGATAAACAAAATTGATGTCAAAGAAAAGATAATTTTGTGTAGAATACCAGTACAAAGATGCGTTTTTAATTTTAGTCTCCATTTATGAAATAACCCAACAAAAAGAGAAAAAAATACAGAATAACCAAAAAAATTAAAACCGCGATATCTTAAAAACAAGAGCTCCTCAAAAAAAACTAAATATAGTTTTGACTATGTAATGTCCCATACATGTTTTATCAAAAACATTTTCCGCGGCACCAAACCAAAATGTCAATTTTGTTCCTCTGTGTAATCATTCTTCTAATTCTGATATAGAACGCCTACACAATACGATACATGAACATATCAGATTACTTCGACATGATCCCAATAAGGATATAGATTCTGTAGAAGAAAAACTATACAAAAATTGTACAAACATTTTTTACTAGTAATGGATATAAATATTATAAATCTCATTTAAAAAGGAAGAAACTTTTTAATACATAATTGCTTTTATTTTTAAATGCGAAAAAAAAATAAACTTGTTGAACAATTTCTTATTAAAACGTTTACTCTTGTTATTTACGACTTTGTTTTTGTAATAAGTCCAGAATATTATTATGTGTGTAGATGTTTACGTATACTTATATGTATGTATGTACCAATGACTGTATTTGTATTTGTTACAATTATCAACTAATTTTTTTTTTTTTTTTTTTGAAAATTATTAAAAAAAAAAGTAATAATAATAAAAAATATATAAAATTAAGCATTATGTATAGAATTATAAATAAAAATATATGTGCAATTTATGATAAAAACTCGAATTTCCATATACAGTCAGCGTCTAAAGAAAGTGTACAACTTGTTTTTACATTTAAAACATTTTATTTATTTACATATTAAAAAACTATTTGTTCTCCAGTTCTAGTATATTTAACAAAACATTTAATTGTTCTCTTGCAATATATAAACAAAAAACTAAACTAGTTCAACTGCAACAAAAACAGTAACAACAAAACCAAAAATACTCCATTTTTAACGCGTCAAAAGAAAGTGTACAGTTTAGGGAAATTAGAAGAAAAAACGTGTTTAGTATTTTATTTGACATCTTTTGGGTTTTAAAACAGTTTCAAGCCTCCTTGGCATTGTTTCTACCAATTTTGATGTCACCGATGTTGGGATGTTGAACCACTCTTCCTGCAGGATTTCGTGTGGAGTGTCATTGCTGGTAATATTTCATTTTCTGATCTGTCTGTCCAAATGCTACCACAGATGTTCAATGGGATTAATGTTCGGTGACTGTGGGGATTGTTCCAGTTGTTTCGGTGTATGATACAACAACCATTCTTTAACAAGTTAAGAAGTATGCTTCGGATAGTTGTCCTGTTGGAAGATCCAGGTTCGGTCTATATTTAATTTTCTTATGATGGGTTCCATATTTTCTATAAGAATGTTTAGGTAATCGGTTTTGCTCATCAAACTATCAATAAATATGAGTTTTCCCATGCCACTTGCCGCCATACACCCCCACACCATCACCTAACCACCACCATGATTTACGGTGGATAGTACATTTTTTGGTCGAACTCTTGATTTTTGCTTCTCCAAATTTTACTCCTTTTTTTACTTCCGAAAATCTCAAACTTGCTTTCGTCCGTAAACAGCACATTATTCCAAAACAATTTTCTTGGTTTTTATACCTGTTTGCGAATTCTCGAAGTTGCTCTTTATTTCGTTTGGAAATGTGGGGTTATTCTCTCGGAACTCCACCATATAGAGCATTTGGCTGTAGCGCTCGGCGAACCGTACTGTTACTAACTCTCACTCCAGACGAATCTGTTAATTCTTCGCATAATTTTACTGCACTTACTGTGAATACTTTCTTCACTGCTCTCACAATCGATCGTATTTCAAGGTTGTTAAGGCGTTTTGGTGTTCCGGCACGTTGCTGATCTTCTAAAATTCTAAATTTTTTTGTTTGTCTATAATTTTTTTTACAGTATTATGGCTTCTTCGTATTATAGAGGAGATTTCACGTGACGATTTGCCTTCATTTTTAAATTTTATGACTTACTTTCTTGTTTCAATTGCAGTTTGTTTTCCCATTTTGGTTTTAAAGATCTCGCGATCAAACAAGAAAAGCTACTATCTTAAAATCTCATGAGACTAGCAGCAAGATCCACAAAAAATTATAATCTAGGCAAAAATTAAGAATAACAATATATTTTTTTATGTAGCTAGAAAAATCTTATTGCAATTCTAAATGTGTACACTTTTTTCTGACGCGTTAAAAATGGAGTATTTTTGGTTTTGTTGTTACTGTTTTTGTTGCAGTTGAAATAGTTTAGTTTTTTGTTTATATATTGCAAGAGAACAATTAAGTGTTTTGTTAAATATACTAGAACTGGAGAAAAAATTGTTTTTTAATATGTAAATAAAACGTTTTAAATGTAAAAACAAGTTGTACACTTTCTTTTGACGCTGACTGTATGTATTTTTTTTTTTTTGTTTATTCGTTTAATGTATAAAATTATAATTATTGTACAGTATGAAAAACATTTAAATTTATAAAATTAATAAAAAATAAATTTAGATATGTAAGTTTGTACCTATATGTTACGTTTTTTTATGCTATATATATCTTTTTTTTTCTTCTCTCTATTGTTCTTTTAAGTTTCGTCAGAGCCTCAATCTAAGGATGGGGGAGTTATATATACTAGTATACTATAAAATATAATCAATAGTAATATTTGTAATATTTTACTTTACACCCCTTTTTGCAATGCCACTGGTTGTTTACTTAAATTTAATCTATTAATAGAACCAAAAGAATTCTATTAATAGAACAAACATATTTTGATATAGGCATATTTTATACATATGTGTTGTTGTTGTTCTAATAAAGGCCGTTATATTTTAAGTAAACAACTCAATGCATGCACAATCATGCACAAATAAATTAAAACAAGTATTCAATACATTTTTGGCGATTGAACAGTACAGTTCAAATAAAATACTTTAAGAATAAAAAAAATCTAAAGTTATAACACTGGGTTGGTTGGATTGAGGAATTGCACTTCATCACCACCAAGTTATTAATTGATAATTAGTGTATAATTATTAATATAAAATTAATATATAAATATTAATAAAAATTAATATTAAATTAATAAAATTAATTTAATAATAAAACTAATTAATAGTGTTTAAATAATAAACATTTTTAAGGATTAAAAAAATCCAATACGTAAATATTAATATGCTAATTATAATTTGGCCTACCAGTATTGCACAAAGTACAAAATGTAAATAAATCATTTGTAAGCAATTCAGCAGATCCAACAAAGCTGTTTTCTGATTTAAAATTTTTTCTAAATAGTTTGTGTTTTGAAATTGTAATACAATGCAAGGAATTTGATCCATTATCGTCCCCAATTGAAAATTGTTTAATGTTATTGCCACATTTTTCATACAAGTTTGAAGAATGAGAGATAAAATAAAGAACGGTTTAAATAGTGAAGATTATGAAAAAATAATACGGCAAATTAAACTGCGACAAAGATTACCATATGAAAATTCTTCGGAAAATCGATTTTTATCCGTTGATAATTATCATAATACACGTAAAATAGTAAAACCAAAACAATATATATGGTCAATTCACAAGGTCTCTTATCAGTCATATTGTCATAATGTCCTAATATATCACGATCCGGCGGCTTGGCTTATCCGACTCTTAGGCATTCGGCTCAGGTCTCTGACATGGTTAATCTAGTATTTAACTTTTTAGTACTTCCTTTAAGTTGAGCGACTTTTTAGTACAACTTTGTAAAGTTAAAAAATGTTTAATGCGTTATTGAATATTAGATTATCATTAAAAAATTACATAATTATTATTTATTTTATTTATAGTATTCTAGTTCTGATTCTTCCGAATATGATAAAACTATTATAGATACCTGTTTATATTTATTATTAACCATGTACCGTTTTAATTTTATTTAGTTTTATTAATTTTATGAACATATTTTGTAATTTTTTATTTAAAAATAATAAATAAATTAGATTCTTAATTTATAATATTTTAGCTTTTTTTAAAGCGGTTTAGCATTTTCTGGCCTTTTTTGAAGTCAATATAGCTTCTTTTTTTGCCAGCTCCTGGCAACACTGATAATAAGAGTTTAATTATATGCGTCAAAAAGGTAAACAGATCCCATTACATTTGAAAATTAGATCCATAACTTAATTGGTGTCAACTATTTGATTTGTTTTCCATTTGCATTCAGCAACTTACTCAATCTTCTAGGCATTGATTCCAGAAGGTTTCTCGTTATGTCTGTTGATATTTTTTTCCATTCTTCCATTAAAAGCTTTTTGCAAGTCGTCCTTGTTGGAAACGTTCCTCTACCTGATTTCTCTGTCAAGGTGCTCCCACAAATGTTAGATAGGATTAAGGTCTGGGACCACGGTGGGTGATCTAAACAATTATCGACGTGTGTTTCGGATCGTTGTCATGTTGAATGACTCAGTTTATTGGCAGTCCCAAATTGTCAATAGTGAAAGCAACATTGTCTTTCAGTATATTTAAGTAATCAATGAAATAATAAACCGATCATAACCATAACCAAAATAATGACACGTTCCAAATAATATTAAATTAATAATTAATTTTTAATTACAATTACTAATAGGTTTTCATGGACAACTAGCCAGCAGATGGACCGAAATCAGTACACGTAGTTACTCAAAAACTAGTTTTTGAAATGAAGTTCATTAGATTTAGAAAATCTAGATAAAACAAGAATTATGATTCCCGTCCCTCTCGGGTTTAATAACTAAAAAATACGGCGAAAATCGGAACATTTGGAGTACCATCTGAGTTACACAAAAAAATGTCAAATGGAGTATGTATTTAAAAACTCAAGCATAGCGAGTGTTCAAGGTTGTAAACTGCATATTGTTTTTTATACCCTTCAGCTTCGTGAGAAGGGTATATATAAGTTTGTCATTCCGTTTGTAATTTCTACATTTTTCATTTCCGACCCTATAAAGTATATATATTCTGGATCCTTATAGATAGCGGAGTCGATTAAGCCATGTCCGTCTGTCTGTCTGTCTGTCCGTCTGTCTGTCTGTTGAAATCAATTTTCTGAAGGCCCCAGATATCTCCGGGATCCAAATCTTCAACAATTCTGTCAGACATACTTTCGAGAATTTTGCTATTTAAAATAAGCAAAATCCGTCCATAAATAACGGAGATATGAGCAAAAATCCGAGATAACCTCTCAAAATTTCATCAAAAAACACAATGTATTGCATGCTTTGACAAAAAAACAACAAAACGTATGGTTGGATGTGCAAGCTATGCGTATTTTGTTTTTTTTTGTGTTTTGTTTCTTTTGGCGTTGTTGTTGTTTTTTATACAACTAAACTTTTGTTTGGTTGTGTGTTGGTTTTTTTGACAAAAAATCAACAAATCTTATGTTTGAATGTGCAAGCTTTGAGTATTTTGTTTTTCTTTTGTGTTTTGTTTTTTTTGGCGTTGTTGTTGTTTTTTATACATTTAAACGTATGTTTGGATGTGTGTTGGTTTCATTGCCTTGCGTATTTTATTTTTGTTTTTTCTTTTGGTGTTCTGTTTCGTTTGGCGTTGTTGTTGTTTTTTGTGTTCTTGATAAATTTAGGATGCTGTACGGCGTACAGCGTACAGTGTACGCTGAAAGTGGGCAATGTACATACATATATACTAATTATAAAAAATAATAATGCATCCACAACAAAGGTGAAGGGTATATAAGATTCGGCATAGCCGAATATAGCACTCTTACTTGTTTCTTCTATTTTAATATTTTAAATTCTTGAACTTACTACCACATAAGTAAAATGTTATGCTGCTGAAGTAAGAATTAAGTCTATGAGGCTTAGTGGTACTTTTTTTCTTTCAAATGACACCAAAAAAGAAAAATCTAATTGTAGTTCTTTATTCTTCTAATGAAACTTTTAGAATTTTTCGGCAATAAATCTGAAAATTTAAAATTGAGCTTTTACGATCATGAATGGTTCTAGGGTTCTATAGTTTACATTTCAAACTTTTTACGTTTTTTGAAATGTCGACTTTTCGAACTGTCGACTTTTGGAAATTTATGAAAAGTCGACTTTTTACTTTCTTGTAAAAAATACATTGTTTCTACATTTATTACAAAAGGCGCATTGTAATGTTTATCAATAAAAATTAAATGTATCAAGGCGATAATATATTAAATAATATTATCACTTTTGTAGGGTCACAAATGGCAAATATTTGACGGAAAAGTCCTAACCACTAAATAAATTGTATTTGAATTCTTTTATTTATTTTAAAAACTTATTTTACTCGTGATGATTCAAAACAAATAAATATGTATTTAGTTTTATTTTATTTGATGCTATTTGATCTTACAAAACACTTATAAGAGTAATCAACGTCAAACAAATTTGTACTAAAAGAAGTGGTTACACTTTTTTGAGTAAATATTTGCCGTGTGTGACCCTACCTTAATGGTTAGATTTAAATTTATAAAATAGTAAACAAATTTACAATACTACTTTGTCATGTTTATTATTAAATACATTCCTAAAAGTTACTGCAATTCGAGTATATACGATATGTCTAAAAACTTTTAGTTTTTATATTTTATAAACATTTATTATTTATTTTTGCATACACTAGAAAAATGTAAGTGTACCAAATTGCAATAGTTTTAGTATAATGTTGCAATTAAATCTAAATCTCGAAAAAATTAAGTATTTAGAAGTTCTAATTGTACTTTTTAAATTTTGTATAATACTAAACCTAGAATCATAAAATTAAGTATATATAGTGGGAGACTTTATGGTTCTTTTACATTATTATAATTGTACTTTTCATATTTTTATGTGAAGTTAATTAAATTTTAGTTCCTTTTTTTAGAGTACATGATTGTTTTTGTTTCCTTAAAAAGTAAAGTTTTCATGTTTCAGTTAGCCACCAATGTTACAATATTTATAATATGTAAATCAATTAAAGCAATTATGTCGAGCACTTAAGCTGGCCACACACCGAATGATTTGTTCGCCTGATTTGTGATAGAAAATTTTCAATTACTTGTGATTTTGTTCGCGCACAGCCCCATTAACAAGTAACAAGACGTCGAACACGAACAAATCGGACTCACAAATCATTCGTGTGTGGCCAGCTTTAGCGCCAAATTATCGTAAGCGACATTCACTCATCTTTTTATTGCAAAAATTAAAATTGTATGGACCGACTAATGTTTTAGCGTTCTCAGAATATAAAAATTGTTAATAACTTCAAAATTATAGGGGATAAGATTTTATCGTAAGTCAATGTTTACATTTTACAGTAAAGCATTTTATCGTAATTGACACACAGAGGGATATAAATCTGTAACTTCTAAATGGTTAGATTTGGTTTCAATGAAATTTCACATGTGCAAAGTAAAAGTGTTGTCGAGGTCTACATGGGCCCACCAGGGGCGCGACCAAGAGTCCTCAAAATGGGACATCTCGGGCATGTTACATTTTTAAAACGATCCTATTTCTTCGTTTGTGTTCCGATTTCAAAAAAATTAAACTTATAGAATTTTCTCATCGTCGTAGCTATCAATTATTTCTTATAGCTTAGTAGATATTCACATTTGAAAATTAAATTTTCAACATTTTTACCCACCCTAAAAGAATTGTTTAAAAATAATTACTAAGTTAATTACTAAAATTTTAAAAATACGATTTTCTCTATTTTTTTTTTTTTGAAAAAAAATTTACTTTTTTTCTTTTTAAGTTATCGCAAAAAATTTCTAAGGATGTATAAGGAATTTATACTTTCTAAAAGCAAAGTTTTCACAAAATATTTTAAATGAAAAAAAATTTAAAAATTGTTGTTACCGAGGTCAAAAATTCTCAAATCGCGTATTCGATATCAAAATATTGTTACGAAATTGTACTTGAATTCAAATGTAACGATTTTAACGGCTGATTTAAAAGTAGCAGAATGGTTTCAAAAAGCAGTGCTGTAATAGCAAACTGTAACATATCTGTGGGCATTATTAACATTGAAAAAAAGCTTTCAGTTGACCATTGATCGTAATTATGGCAACGCTGACCATTGATCGTAATATTCAGTTAAAGAACATTGTAGAAATTACACCACAGATGGCGTATGTATTAGAAAGATCTAGAATATTCGAGGTTTGACAGTTAAAGAGCAATCTAGAGTGCAGATGGCAGTGTTATAAATAGTGGCAGAGGTTGCAGTCGTTAGGGAGTTTATCAGAGACGCTATTCGAATAAACATCAACTGAGTGCCTTAAAGTGTGCTGTATTTTCAAGTGAATTCGTGTACATTATAAAGTGTGTCTGTATTTCTTCGAATTTATAAACGTGTATAAAAAAAACGATGAGTGACTATTTAAATCTGTTGTTGTACATTTTAAATAAATAAAGAATTGTTACAATTTTCAAACTACTAAACGGCTTTTATAGGAAATAAACCAACGTTTTGAAAAGGTTAAAACGTAACAATTGGTGTCAGAAGTTGGATTGCAAAATAATAAGCATGAAGTTTGAAGAACTAAAAGTTGAACAACTCAAGAAAGAATTGAGTTGAGTTGAGTAACAAGGCAGAATTGCAGAGAAGGCTCATAGATGAATTTAAGCGGCGTGATATTGACATTGGAGCTTATGAATTCGAGTATAAAGAAGAAATGGAAGTTTCTGCACGTGCAACAACAAGCAGCATGGATTTAAGCACAATGTTTACTGCTATGATGGAAAAATTGAAGGAAGTTAAAGCTGAAGTTCAGGAAAATTCTAGAGAAGTTCAAGAAACTTCTAAAGTCAGCAATGAGAAACTTCTTGCCGACAACGAGAAACTTCGTGCTGAGGTTAAAGCTGAAGTCAAAGAAACTATCAAACACTTAGGTGAAATGGAAGCAAAACTTCAAGAATCCTCTCGAGCTACAGATGAGAAAATTCAGGAAATGTCTGAGGTTATTACCAGCAGAGTGGATGTCATTGACAAAAAGTTGTCCGAATTAGAAAGCGGCCTAGAAAACAATCCCAAGATGTTGATAATAAATTTCTCGATCTGGAAATGAAAATTAATAATCTTCAATGCAAAGACGGACCGGTGCGAATTATTTCAGAAACATCGAGTAGAATAAAGGTTCCTAGTTTTGATGGCAGCACACCATTTAATGTTTTCAAGTTCCAGTTTGATACAGTTGCCAATAGAAATGTATGGAGTAATGAAGAAAGATCTATAGAATTGATTTTGGCCTTGAAAGGAAACGCAGCAATAGTTCTTAAAAGCGTACCAGAAAGTAACAAAAATAGCTATGATGACAGAATAGATGCTATACAACGAAAGTATGGTGGAGAACACATGAAAGAAATATACCGAATGGAATTGGGTGGTAGAGTACAAAATCCTAATGAGACGCTACAAGACTTTGCGGCAGAAATCGAACGTTTGATGCAGCTTACATATCCAGACGAAAACCATCCGTTATTGGATCATTTCAAGATTGAGGCATTTGTGAATGGGCTTCGCCCTGATGGAAAACATGTGGTTTATGCCACACGGAAGTCAACATTTGCGGAAACCGTTTCATTCGCATTGGCACAATAAACATCAAAATAATAAACATCAAAATTAATTAATTCAAATAGCAACCTTACTGTTTGTGGGTACATAAACGGTCAGAAGCACATGACACTGGGGCATCACAGTCTATCGTCAAGCCCGATTTAGTCAAGAAAACAATTGAACCATTACGTGGGGTAAGTCTGAGCACAGCAACTGGGGAGCCGGTCACTGTCTATGGTAAAGTAAATGTGAAATTAACGATTGCCAACGTTAGCGTCAATCATGTATTTATTGTTGCCGATGGAACGAAGTAATCATTGGTGCTGATTTCATGATTAGTCATGGCATTACTTTGGATATGGGACAAAAGGTTATGATTTGGCGAAATGTACCCCTTGACGTCGGATATGAAAATAGAACTCAAGTTACCGTCGATCATCAGAAACAGAAACGTTACCAAGAAATGCAGCTACCCGCTACCAAGTATTGACGACACCCTGGACACTTTAGCTGGAACAAAATGGTTCTCCACATTGGACTTGCAAAGTGGTTGTTGGCAGGTAGAGATTGCAGAAAAAGACAAAGAGAAAACTGCGTTTAGTGCTAGTGATGGATTATGGCAGTTTAATGTGATGCCCTTTGGACTCTGCAATGCTCCAGCCACATTCGAGCGTTTAATGGAACATTTGTTGAAAGGACTTCACTGGAAGACATGCTTGGTGTACCTCGATGACATAATTGTCATGGGGAAGTCGTTCGATGAACACTTGAAAAACCTTGAAGAAGTCCTTAAACGAATAGCTGCGGCTGGACTAAAACTTAGCGTAAAGAAATGTGCATTGTTCCAGAAAGAAGTTAAGTATTTAGGGCATCACGTAACAGCAGACGGCATATCAACATATGAGGATAAAATACGAGCCGTAAAGGACTGGCCTCGTCCGAGAAATCTTCACGAATTGCGCAGTTTTCTAGGCCTTTGCACATACTACTGACGATTTGTACCGAATTTTGCCAGTGTTGCCGCAAGCCTACATGAGCTAACGCAGAAGTCGCGAGCATTCCTGTGGAGTGAATCTCAAGAACAGGCATTCCTTGTGTTAAAAGAATTGTTGTGTACAGCACCAATTTGGCATATCCCATCCCAGGAGCGAAGTTTGTGCTAGACAGCAATGTGCCTGGATACGGAATAGGCGGTGTGCTTTCGCAGGTGATCAACGGGACGGAAAAGGTCATAGGCTACTACAGCCGAATACTTTCCAAGCCTGAGAGAAATTACTGCGTAACGCGACGTGAACTTCTGGCAGTACTGGAATGTGTGAAGCATTTCCACAAGTATTTGTATGGTCAGCACTTCCAACTGAGAACCGATCATTCTGCCCTCAGGTGGTTGTTGCAATTTAAACAACCTGAAGGGCAACTGGCTCGTGTGTCATTGACGTTTGACTAATGCATATAGAGTCCAGTGCAGATTGGTCTGTATCGCAGAGAAATGACCCCATACTATCAAAAATAATATCGGCAAAAGAAGAAGGCAGAAGGCCAGCCCGCAATGAAATATCGGCCGAAAGTCCACTGATGAAATCATATTGGGCCCTATGGAATAGTCTACAATTGTTAAATGGCTGCTTATACCGCATATGGGAAAGTGTTGACGGTAAAACAGTTACAAATCTAATTGTTATACCATCCGAAGTAATGAAAGAGTTTCATGACGGTACGAGTGGTGGTCATCTTGGTGTGACAAAAATCTTAGAGAAGCTAAAACAACGTTTTTATTGGGTGGGTGATCAGCAAGCAGTAGCCGATTGGGTAGCCAATTGTCCACAATGCATAGCAGCGAAGGGCCCAGTAAGAAGAAGTCGTGGACAACTTCAGCAGTATAACTCAGGTGCGCCATTCGAGCGGATTGCGATGGATGTATCAGGCCCTTTCCCTGTCAGTGATGCTGGAAACCGTAACGTTCTAGTGGTTATGGATTATTTCAGCAAATGGCCAGAGGTATATGCAATACCCAATCAGGAAGCTAAATCGGTTATAAGCGTATTTGTGAACAACTGGGTGTGTAGCTATGGTGTTCCACTGGAGTTGCACTCGGATCAGGGTAGATGGCATGGTCGAAAGATTCAATCGCATCCTGGAGGAATATTTAAGAAAAGTGGTCAGTGCACACCAGAAGGACTGGGATGAACACATACCAAAATTTCTATTGGCATACAGGTCAGCTGTTCATGACTCGACCCACAGTTCTTTGTTCAATGGACAAAATTCAAAAACAAGATCATGTCATTGACGTTAATGAAATTTATATTTTTGAATATACAACTAATTGACGCATTCGTGTAAAAAAGATTTTTATAAATATCTTTTTTTGTCAATTAAATTCAATTGAATAAAGGAAAAAACATATAATAAAAAAAAATTAAATTCAACATAAATTTTATGGAGAAAAATATATTTTTTTATGGTTAACTAAAAAAATGGTTAAAAGTTCGTTTTAAAAGATATAAACTTGCGATTGGATGCAAATGAAAGAATATTAATGTGGAATTATGGGAAATTACTGTTTTTGTCAAAAAAAGTTTAACTGTTTAATCTGCGCAATTTTTAGTAATTAACATTTTTTTTTCAGTCTTACAACTGAAATTGTAAAACTTTGTTGGAATATTAGTAAAATATATGTTAATCTATTTTGATTATGTTTTACTATAGAATAGCCATAAGTATTATCTATAAGAAAATGTAATCATTAGTTGTCCTTTCGTATGAAATCTATTAAAATTTTGTTTTTGTTTAAATGTATAAATTCACATTTTGTAAATTTTCAATTTGATGGATTAGGGAAATAGCTCCATATTTTTGGTTTTTTTATAAAATAATACCGTTTTTTCATTTAAATAACTAAGAAATATTGCGTTATTTAACAAAAGTAGTTTAATGGCATAAAGTCTATTAATAGGTCTTTATTTGATTCTTGATGTTGTAAACTTTAATTTAATTTTAAAAAACATGTTAATCAATTTTAATTTTTCTTTAATTTTATATAATGCCTATCTCTTATTTATTATAATGTGAAGTCATTATTTGTCCGTTTTGACTAGAACTTTAAAAAAAATATTTGTTGATGGCATAAATAATACATTTTTACCGTAAATGTAAGTAACTCAATAATAGAATATAACCTACATATCCTTTGGTTGATATAGTAATATGAGCTTCTGCTGATATTAGGAACACTTAAAGTATAATCCAACATCCAGTTTCTAATATTACAGTTGAACCATAAGTCAATGAACATTTGAAAATGACCGCCCATCCGTCCTTCCGAATTTAGAAAATATATACAATATTTCACTATTTTTTTTAAAAAAAAAGGATATTTGGCAGTTATGCAAATCCTTGCTAGAATTGAAATGTTAATAACTAAATTAATGCTCGGTTCCGAAATAAAAAACGATTTTTAAAAAAAAAATTAGATGTTATACAGGATATTGAAATCTTGATGTCTTGGAATTATGAATATCCTTCCGATGGAATTTTCATAATTTTGCATCTAATGTTATAAGAGAACAATAATTACTGAGAATTAATAATTTTATTTAGGTTTATAGGTTTTTTAAGGAAAAGGATGTATGGCAGCCACCCGAATCATTCATGGGATTGTAATAAAAATTTTCACAAACAACAATAACTTTATTAAAATGATTATAACCAAATTTTAAAATGTTAGGAGTATAACTGTGAATTTTAATCAAAATTATATGTTCAGGATATATGGGAGGTACCCGAGTCCTTTCAAGAATTTTACTTTTTCTTAATCTTACCAAAAGGTAATATTCTACTAATTTTTATTCGTCTGCAATAACTCCTTCTATTTTTGTCCATTGCCTATATGAAAACAAAGCACTGTACGACCTCTCGAACACCTGCAAAAATTGTCTTCGGGACAGAACTCAAGTTGCCTGGTGATTTAGAATTCGGTATTAAGCCCTCATCAAATAATGAAAACACTTCCCAAGAGCAAGATGACCTTAACGAACTTCACGAATTCGTACGCAGATGAATAAAAATGACCAGCGACAAAATGAAAGCCAGATACGATCGAGCAGCGAATTCTGAGGGATTTAATGAAGGCCAACTTTTACTGCTGTATAACCCACAACGTAAGAATGGAATGTCTCCAAAACTACAAACCCATTGGGATGGACCATACAAGGTGATTAAGAAATTAAACGACGTGGTGTACAGAATACAGAAAGAAAAGAGCCCGAGATCTAAAGTGAAGCTAGAACGACTAGCTGCCTATGGGAGAAGTAAATCTATGCCTATTCGGGACGAACAGGCTTAAGCGGGGGCAGTGTTACGAAATTGTACTTGAATTCAAATATAACGATTTTAACGGCTGATTTAAAAGTAGCATAATGCTTTCAAATAGCAGTGCTGTAATAGCAAACTGTAACATATCTATGGGTATTATTAACATTGAATAAAAGCTTTCAGTTGACCATTGATCGTAAGTATGGCAACGCTGTTTGCTGCGACCGTCTATTCGAATTCGAATATTCAGTTAAAAAACATTGTAGAAAGTACACCATAGATGGCGTATGTATTAGAAAGATCTAGAATATTCGAGCTTTGACAGTTAAAGAGCAATCTAGAGTGTAGATGGCAGTGTTATAAATAGAGGCAGAGGTTGCAGTCGTTAGGGAGTTTATCAGAGACGCTATTCGGATAAACATCAACTGAGTGCCTTAAAGTGTGCTGTATTTTCAAGTGAATTCATGTACATTATAAAGTGTGTCTGTATTTCTGCGAATTTATAAACGTGTATAAAAAAAATATTGAGTGACAATTTAATTAGGTTGTTGTTCATTTTAAATAAATAAAGAATTGTTACAATTTTCAAACTACTAAACGGCTTTTATTTGCAATCAAAAGTATCCGGGTTATTTATAGGAAATAAACCAACGTTTTGAAAAGGTTAAAACGTAACAATATAGTAACCGATTTTAGGTGGCCCAATTTGTTTCTAATTATTTTGTAAAGGGTTCTTAATAACCGCTACCCTGGCATGGATATTATAGCCAAAAAACTAAAAATTCCCATTTTTGGAATTTTTCAATTTTGGGAATTGCTGGATTGCTGATAATAAATTTCAAAATTCGTTTTTATTTTTCCATTTGAAATCTATATATCTGTGGAATTTCATTAAAAACTATTGAAGTAAAAATTTAATTTCAATTCGAAAAACTTGTATCAAAATTCAATAAAAAACATGTTTTGTCATATTTTTCAATACAGTATTTCATGCATTTTTAATTGTCAAAAGTTATAAATATTTTTGAAAAATAGACAAATAGCTTGAACGAAATTATATTATATCGCATCATAACATTTTTAATTCTATGTGTAAATTTCAAAATAATCAAAAAAAACCTTCTCCTGTAAAATTTTTGTTTTGTCGCTTATGATAATTTGGCGCTAAGGGATCGATGTATTTTATTTTCATACCAATTCCATTCCACTTAGAGTGCTATCTCGGATAAATATATCGATACTTTTGGTTTATTTAAAAAAAGTTTTTAATAAATTAATAAACCTAGAGGCACGAAACTAAAAAGACGAGAAGAGGACATACGCGAACTTTATTATGAAACCCATTATATTTTTGAAATTTGTATTAAATATAAGGCAACCATAAAAGCAACTTAACCGTACTACTTAAAATTGTCAAATCGTGCTTTAGCAAAAAGTACTTTATATTGACAGTTACATGAAATTTCTTTATTATATTTTAACAATTCCGCTAACGAAGTAGTGGGTTAAATGCTAGTTACTAATAAAACATGCATGCAGTAAGTAAAAACGATTTTAATAAACATATCGTCACCGTAAATGCAAACGGACGTAACTCTACAAAAATTCAAAATGAGTTTTTGATTGATTATGCTTATTTTTATCAAACTACATGCTCACGCAAATGTTTAGACCCCTGTGATCAAAAATGACAACTTTATTATTAATTATTGATTGTATAACGTTTTTTGCTTCTCCTGTAAAGATAATAAATGTGTAGTTACGTCCGTTTGCATTTAAGGTGACGATATGTAAATAGTGTAATTATAAAATTGAATTGTTGTTATGCTGTAGTTTCGATTTTTAGGTATAAAAACTAAAGGACATTGTGCCCATTTTAGTGTTAAGTTATTTATTAAGGAATATAAAGTAATTTATGTAAAGTGTAAAAAGTGAACTCACCTCCCTGATCATCGAGAGCTACAAGGGTTCGAATCCCTGCTTCCTTGCTCTGGTGTGCAGCAAAATGTAAAATATTTGTAAAGTTGTGTAAAGTTAGTGTTCAAAGAATTAATATTTGTATGCAAAATATAGAAAATATAAAATTGTTTAGTTTATAATTAATATAAAAAGAATACATATTAAATATATATAATATAAATTATGCTTGTCAAATGTAGATATATGGGGCATTTCATGTCAAGTGAACCAACTTTTGAAATCGATGTCTTCCGATCGGGATGAATTTTTCAATACGATCGGTCGAGAACTCTCTGAGTTAGAGGGGGTCAAAGTTTGACATTTTGATCAAGCAGGTGTTTTTTCTTATCCATGTAACTTATTACCTATTGTTCTTAGCAAAATGTGTTCCAAATAGTTTAGATAGCTCTTTCTTCAATCTTTTTTTTGACTTTTTTTTTTAAATTGGCCTTTTTTTCTTAAAATAAAGCTTAGATATTTTCCTTGAAAATCTGTTTGGTCGCTTAGTGGGATGCGAGTGGGATAAAATAAAAAACATAAAATTTTTGACATTTTTTGCAAAATCAAAAACTTTGTTGACTTGTTTTTTCAAAATTGATTTTTTTTTTAGCTCAAACAAAAGCTTAGATATTTTCCTTGAAGATATATAAGTATAATAAGTATTTTTTTACTCAAGACTTAAAATGTTTGACTTATTTTTTGCAAATTCGATTTTTTTTCAAAATTTTTTTTAGTCAAAAGAAAGCTTAGGTCCATTCCTTTAAGATATTTTTAGTACCTTAGTGGGATGCGAGTGGGATATCTATCAAAATAAATATTTTGTAACGCAAGACATCCAATTTTTTAATTTTTTTTGCAAAATCGAAATTTTTTCCAATATGGGCCCTTTTTAAATTTTTTTTTTTGCTCAAAAAAAAGCTTAGGTCTTTTCCTTTAAGACCTATTTTGTCGCTTAGTGGGATGTGAGTGGGATATCTATCAAAATAAAAATTTTGTAACTCAAGACATACAATTATTGATTATTTTTTTTGCAAATTCGAATTTTTTTTCAAAATGGGCCCTTTTTAAATTTTTTTTAGTCAAAAGAAAGCTTAGGTCTATTCCTTTAAGATATTTTCGGTCGCATAGTGGGATACGAGTGGGATATCTATCAAAATAAATATTTTGTAACTCAAGATATACAATTTTTGATTTTTTTTTGCAAAATCAAAAACTTTTTTTAAAATGGGCCGTTTTTGTAATTTTTTTTTTTGCTATAAAGAAAGCTTAAGTATATTCCTTTAAGATGGTTTGGTCGCATTTATTTTGATAGATATCCCACTCGCATCCCACTATGCGACCAAATAGGTCTTAAAGGTAAAGACCTACGCTTTATTTTGAGCAAAAAAAAATTTAAATAAGGGCCCATATTGGGAAAAAATTTCAAAAATTGTATTTCTTGAATTATAAAATATTTATTTTGATAGATATCCCACTCGCATCCCACTAAGGGACTAAAGATATCTTAAAGGAATGGACCTAAGTTTTCTTTTGACTAAAAAAATTTTAAAAAATGGCCCTTTTTGAAAAAAAAAATCGAATTTGCAAAAAAAAAGTCAAAAATTGTAAGTCTTGAGTAAAAAAATATTTATTTTGATAGATATTCCACTCGCATCCCACTAAGCGACCAAAAGGGTCTTCAAGGAAAATATCTATGCTTTTGTTTGAGATAAAAAAAAATTTTATGTTTTGCGTTACAAAATATTTATTTTGATAGATATCCCACTCGCATACTACTAAGCGACCAAACGGTGTTCAAGGAAAATATCTAAGCTTTATTTTAAAAAAAAGTAAAAAAAAAAAAATTTGTTTTTAAATATTTTTTTTCGAAATCAAAAACTTTTTAGACTTTTTTTAAAATGGGCCCTTTTTTGCTTAAAATAAAGCATATAGTGTTTTCTTTTCTAAAAAAATGATGCCTTATAAATGTGTAATATTATTATCATGTTACACACACCCTTGCAAAGTGAAACATTTTTTCTATTAGAATGGAACAAAATAATTTCCTGATTTTACACTTAACACTAATGTATATTTAGCGTGCCAAATATTGAATGAATTTTGTATTAAAAAGCGATATTTAACACTGTTAACGCGACTTTCGACATTCATTGTGTTTGTTTGCCAACAGCATTAACAACACTGATTGTCAATAATAGAAATCAGCTGTTACTCAATTGCAAAAAAGTACTTAACGCAGTTGCAAAAAAGGGTATTATCTCACCCTGAAATATAATTGAGGGTGAAATATGTAACATATTTACGCGACTTTCGACATTCATTGTGTTTGTTTGCCAACAGCATTAACAACACTGATTGTCAATAATAGAAATCAGCTGCTACTCAATTGCAAAAAAGTACTTAACGCAGTTGCAAAAAAGGGTATTATCTCACCCTGAAATATAATTGAGGGTGAAATATGTAACATATTTGTATGTATTATCTCACCCTGAAATATAATTGAGGGTGAAATATGTAACATATTTACCACTTATTTATGCAACATATTTAGAAAGGAAAACGGCAACTCTTCGCATGTTTGCATACATTTCTAGAATGGAACAACCCCTGTGCCAATTGTAACATAAATGGAACATTTTTCTCAGAAAAGAAAACACCATTAGATATTTTCCTTGAACACCTGTTTGGTCGCTTAGTAGTATGCGAGTGGGATATCTATCAATATAAATATTTTGTAACGCAAAACATAAAATTTTTGACTTTTTATGCAAAATCAAAAACTTTGTTGACTTTTTCTTTAAAATTTTTTTTTATCTCAAACAAAAGCTTAGATATTTTCCTTGAAGACTCTTTTGGTCGCTTAGTGGGATGCGAGTGGAATATCTATCAAAATAAATATTTTTTTACTCAAGACTTACAATTTTAGACTTTTTTTTGCAAATTCGATTTTTTCTAAACTTAATTGGTAATGAAACTTTTACAGCCATATGCATAAAAATTTACAAAAGGTTTGTAAACCAATCATAGGAAAATAAAGTTGTATTTATAAACGATTAATATCTTAAAATACCTTTGATAAACAATTTTTAAGTGTACATATTTTAAAGTAGGTTCGACCCTAATTTAAACTAGAGTTTTCAAAAAACCGAAGAATTTCAAAACCGCGGTATCGGTTTTAAAAAATGGAAAACCGATCGGTAGGAAAAGCAAACAAATTTAAAATTCAAACTTGACGGGTGTTCAAGAGGATAAAGGAAAATTTCTTTTAATGGTACTTTTTTAATATATTAAATTAGTTAGCATATACACATTAAAGTTGGCTAATATGCTTCTAAAGAAATGCTAATAAAGAAATAATCAAAAATAGGGAGCTGGTATTATGATACCAAAAAAGGAGCACTTTTTCATTCTTCAAAATGGTACTTTTTAAATTTTCTATAATATTGAACCTATAATCAGGAAATTACTTTGATTTCAAACTTGACGGGGGTTCAATTGTGGAAAATTGGTACTTTATCTTCTAATTGTACTTTTTATTATATTAAATAATTTTACTTATATATATAATAGTTGGCAATAGTAATATTTCTTTATTGTAATAGTACATTTGGAATATTTTATAATAATAAACTTAAAAATTAGACACACATGATTCATTTTCAATAATAATGGGCCCAGAAATATGAAATTAGGCATTCATGATGCAATATGTGGGTCTTTATGGTACTTTTTTAATTCTAATAATAAGTTTTGAATGAGCTAGAATCCACATTATAATGAACCAATAAACTTGAAAGTAGAGACGTGTTATCCTGAATTATTATTAATTCACAAAGGGATTGGGATGGCGAAGCGCACCGGGTCAGCCAGTACACCATACTTTTATTGGATATTTGAAAATAACAAAATCTTTGTTAAAAACACTGCATTCTTTTTTTAAATTAAATAAATAGTCATTTGAATTTTAATTGTCAGGAAATACACGGATGAATCTCTGGATGAAAAAGTTTGTTTTTCATTTAAAAATTTTTAATTTTTCTACTGAAAATAGATTAAAAGTAAAAACCGAAGAATAATTGTCGGTTTCAGTTTTAGGCATTGAAAACCCGAGGTTTCGGTTTCGATTAAAACCGAACACGAAACTCTACTTAAACCTACTTTAAGGAATTCTTAAAAATAAGTTCCATTTTAATAATTTACTTTTAACCTGCAACAACATAAAACGTTTAAACTTTATGGAAGAAGGTCCACACAATCTAATATACCCACTCCGAAATTAAAACTATGTATGTGTTTGCACATAGAAATTCATTAAATTTTGTTAAAATTTAACAAAATGTCAATAAAAATAAATTAATAAAATATATTGTTACGAAATTGTACTTGAATTCAAATGTAACGATTTTAACGGCTGATTTAAAAGTAGCAGAATGGTTTCAAAAAGCAGTGCTGTAATAGCAAACTGTAACATATCTGTGGGCATTATTAACATTGAATAAAAGCTTTCAGTTGACCCTTGATCGTAAATTGGCAACGCTGTTTGCTGCGACCGTATATTCGAATATTCAGTTAAAGAACATTGTAGTAAGTACACCTCAGATGGCGTATGTATTAGAAAGCTCTAGACAGTTAAAGAGCCATCTAGAATGCAGATGACAGTGTTATAAATAGTGGCAGAGGTTGCAGTCGTTAGTGAGTTTATCAGAGACGCTATTCGAATAAACATCAACTGAGTGCCTTAAAGTGTGCTGTATTTTTCAAGTGCATTCGTGTACATTATAAAGTGTCTGTATTTCTGAGAATTTATAAACGTGTATAAAAATCATTGAGTGACTATTTAATTCTGGGGTTGTTGTACATTTCAAATAAATAAAGTGTTGTTACAATTTTCAAACTACTAAACGGCTTTTATTTGCAACCAAAAGTATCCGGTTTATTTAAAGGAAATAAACAAACGTTTTGAAAAGGTTAAAACGTAACAATATTATAAAACAGTGATGTTTATTTTGGTGTTTATATTCGTCATTCTTTTAATAATAATTGAAATAAACTATATAAAAAAGTTTGTACATTAATACATTTAAGCTTAAAATCAAGTTACTAGAATCTGATTTTTTATGTAAAAATTAGTTGTTCTCTTCAAAAATGTATTATTACTAAAAACAATCAATGAAAAAAAGAAAATGAACGACTATTTTATCCTAATTGAAAGCCACATTAACAACGAAAAAGGGTAAATAAATGAGAAGCATTGCCAGCTTAGACAAAAATCAGTACATTAGTTATTGTGCCTTTAACAAACGTTTATGAAACAATAATTTTATAAATGGTTTTTAAAGCTAAAGTGTTTGTTAACAAAATTGTGTTTTAAATCTACAATAAGGTTTTTTATGCATATAGCCGTTAGACTTTAAGAGAAAATGCGGATGAAAATTTGAAAGTCGTATTAACTTTTTAAAAATCAGGTGATGTTTTAAACCAAAAAAGCCACACTTTACATAAATGTGAAATGATTTTTTATTTGTCAGTGCCTACTAGAATATCCAAAACCGAAAACCGGTCAACCGGTTTTTTTTATCTATGTAAACTCCACCGGTTTTTGTAAGACGGTTAACCGGTTTTAATGAAATATATTTTCTAAAGCTCATTCAATCATATATATGAAAAACTTTGTTATCATTTTTAAAAATATTGATTTATTTTATAGAAAATTATAGCATTTGACAATATTTCATAAAAGATATAAAATAATTGCATAAAGATAGAGCCTTAAGAATTCAAAAATGCTAAATTTCCTATTAGCGTCCACAAATAAAAATAAATTTAAGTAGACCTTTTTCATATTAAATAAAAATTTAATATAAACCGGTTAAATGGTTTTTTTGAAGATACAAACAGAAACCGGTTTAACCGGTTTTTTAAAAGGCAATAATCAAAACCGGTTTTTTCAAAAACACACTTTTTCGGTTAAACCGGAAACCGGTTTTTCAAATTTGCCGGTTTTTTGGACACTCTAGTGCCTACTAGCATTTTTAAAATTTTTCTAAAAATACCTAGAATTTTAAGAATAGGTAATGTCATTTGTTTAAAACAGTCCTAGAATATATTCATTAATCATTGATTTTATTCTATAAAATTAGGTACATTAGGGTACTGCAAAAAATTGTTTATCATGAGTTGGATAAAAAAGTCCCTTTTAGAGTTTTTATTATTTGTTTTTTTAATATTTTGGTATCATGTGAAAGGGGCTTTCAATGTCGTATATGTCATTATTGTGTAAGTCTAAAAATATTCTAACTTTTGTAATTTTTTGCAAACATTTTATGTTTTTTAAATTTTTATATAGAATTACTTAAAATAATTAGTTTAAATTAGGATATTAAAGTCCTCATAAAATATCACCGAATCGGTTTTTTCGAAATACAAAAGAATCACAAAGAAAGCATGATAAATAAATGACATATTTTCAGTGAAATATGACAAGTATTTTATTTAAAGTAAAAAATATTGGTTTTAAAGTGCTATTTATATACCAATGGAAAGACTACGAAATTAGGCTTATTTTTATGTTCATATTGTAATCGTAAATATCGGAATCACGGGCAGTATGTCGGGCGGAAACAAATAACCATATCAATCGCGTACTCTCTGTCATCTTGAAGGTAATTTTCGTCGTCGGTACGGTTATCGATGATGTCTTGTTTTCAGACAAACCCACTCTCACTCATTCATAAATTATACATTTTTAAATAAGAAAAAATGGAACGATTGAAAAAAAAAACAAATAAGATGTTGTAACACAAAAAAAAACTACTGTTCGATAAAAAACAAGCCGCAACTGGTATAAAAAATATTTAATGACCAATGTCACTATCAGTACCAACGTGTGGTGAAACACACGCCGCACAGTGGTCCAAATGCTCAATCTAGCCGGGAAAAAGTCATTTGAAAAGCCGTATCGACATAAAACTTTGTATGTTTATATATTTCATCAGTATAAACAATCTGAAAAAAAATTTTTTGGGCATGAATGTGTGTTTTTATATGTAAATTTTTTCTTTGTGGGTTTGTTTGAAGCCTATAAATGGCGAAACCGCTGGACCGATTTTCCTGAAATTTTCACACCCTCTTTCTGTATGTGTGGAAGGAATTAAAGGATACCATTCATTAAAAAATTTGAAGTGGGCGAAATGCCACGCCAATCTTAAAAATACAGCTCCTTGCTTATAATGGACATGTTAAACTCTAAATGAAATAAAAATCGTTTAGGCAAAAACTGGCAGCTAATTTTTTAACCCCCCGTTACTCGCAACTGATCTGGTTGATACACGCAAACATTTTTTTATTGTAAATTTTTTTAAACACCCTAAATTTTAAGCTATTTTTTGATAAAATAATAGTTTTACTGCAATTTGTTTGTATTACTCTTTTAAATACATTGCATTTAATATTGTTTTTATGTTTTCGAATTAAAAAGTGAAGAGATTATTTTCAAACGCGCCTTTCTTTTATTGATATCAATTTGATACATTGCGACTAGTCTCGATTGAAAATGATTGCGACTAACGAAGGGTTAAACATTAAAAAGCTACATATGTATATATAGATAACGACAACATAAAAACTAAAACGTAACTCCGATAAATTACCATTTGAAATTCTAATGGAATATGGACATTGAACAAAAATTGCACATTTAAAACACACATTTACATAATTGCAATTTTTTTCTAAACAAAACATATTTTATGAAAAATTTAAACAGTAACTTTTACTCTTAATTTTTTTTATATTAACTACACCAACAAATTTCTTTTTAATTGTTCTTATTATTTTTTGCCGACACATTCACTTGCACTATTAAATGTCACTTGAGATATTAATTTTTTAGCAATATATATCAATACTAGTGTAGCTATTTAAAGAATAAAAAATATGCCGTTATGTAGTATGGACACTTGGTTTGTATATTTACCAGTACGCTGGGTAAATGGCCTTAGGTTCCTTTTTGGAGATTTGGTAATACACGGCAATATATATATTAGAGTTCGTTTGTGACCAGGTCACGTCATTTGTTTTTCGGGTATCATCATTTTTCTGAAGGTTTTTGCGCAAATAAAAATAGTGACGTCCTTTTTTTTTGAAAAAATTTCACTCCTTGTGGTGGTTCAACGTACCTAAAGACGCGAATTTTGAGAACATTTTTCTGTAGAGCAAAAACTGTTGAATATATTGCAAATCTGATTTCACTAGTCGATTGTGCATCAAAAATTAATACAATTGATGATTTTTGAATCCTTAAAAATAGTTCCAAAAACCCACAACAGAGGGCGCAAATTTCATAAACAAAATAAAAAAAAGTATTTTAGATTTTTTAAATATACACGATGGAAGGGCATTTTAACCAATATTTCCTTTCTATCACAACCCGTTAAAAAGTTATGTGGCTTTAAAAATGTTTTGTTAAGACAAGCTAATAAAAAAATGTCTAAGCTTTATTTTCCAAATATTATTTTCTTGTTAAATAAATAACTTTGAAACCTCATAACTTTTTAATGGTAAGTGATAGAAAGGAAATATTGGTGCCGTGGCTATTCATCGTGCATGTTTAAAAAAACTAAAATTCTTTTTTTATTTTTTTATGAGATTTGCGGTCCCTGTTGTGGGTTTTTGGAACTATTTTTAAGGATTCAAAAATCATCAATTGTATTAATTTCAGAATCGTCTGGTGAAATTAGATTTGCAATATATTCAACCGTTTTTGCTCTACAGAAAAATGTGCTCAAAATGCGCGTCTTTAGGTGCGTTGAACCAACACAAGGAGTGAAATTTTTTTAAAAAAAAGGACGACATTATTTTTATTTGCGCAAAAACCTTTAGAAAAATGATGATACCCGCCAATCAAATTCTTGAAATTAACTCTAATATATATAATATATTTCTGATTTTTTTAAATATATTATATAATTAATTAATTTAAAAAGAGACCCTTTTCCAATCCCCTCTTATGAAATGGCTTGAGAAAATTTTCCAAAAATATTTTTTTGTTGGTAAGAGACCAAACCTTAATATAAACGTTCATACGTTTAATTATATAAATTTATCTGCGTTTTATATTTACTCAAAGTTGAGAAATGATAAACGTGTGTTCAAACACACGGCGGTAAGAAATGGGTTAAAAAGAAGATTTTTATCCTCTGATACAGCTCATCAAATACTGATGCCAGAACAAAAATATTGAGAAATGGTACCCTCCAACAAACTTTAATTTCAGTAGGGAACAACGACACCTTATTTTTCCTCCACAAAAACGGTCACCCTTATGTAGATATATGATCATTAGAGCTACATAATTTCAAGAATGCACTAACAGGAAATTGAAGGCAACTTTCATGTACAGTGCACTCGCGATAATATGAACACCCCGAAATAGGAACACTTTTTACTTCCATAGGGTATTCTAAAATATGAACTTAGTGAGCTAAATATAAAATATGAACAGCTTATTTTTGTTTTTTTTAACGTATTTTATCTACACTGAGTTGAAATCTAAATCAACAGGTTAGTGGCTAAATTCTAATTAAACTGCTTAATAATTTTGAACTTCCCCAGGTGTTGATGGAATTAGATGCCATTCGCAAATATCAACAATCTTGCAAAAGTGAACTGGCCTGGTTTTAATTAGTTCATATTATCGCGAGTGCACTTTATAGAACGGATTTTCAGGGTACATTTTGAATCTTCGGTAATCGTTGTATCTAACTCTACCGTTGGAGTTTTACTATTCTATCAATATAACGGTGCAATTATGGAACTTGTTCCCGACACAAATTTGCTCAATACGCATTCTTCCAGAAAAGCTCATCAATTTGTGAATGACTAGTGGAAATTTACGCACTGTTCGTTTATTGGACAAAATCAAAATGTACCCATAAACTACTTATCTATCGGACCATTTATTTACAGTTAAGTACAATGATTACGCGACAAGAAAATATAAGATTAGCCTTCGCTTAATAAAAACATTTTAAACTTTTTATTAGGTTTTTTCGATTTTTTAAAATTTCGTTCGTCGTATATATTTATAGAAGTGCAGTACCACCCGGGTGGGTATTGGTAAACCATGTACATAAAAAAACCTTTGGTAAAGCGAAGGTTAGATCTGGTGTTCCACAAGGAATTGTTCTTGAACATATCGTATATTTGATTAACACTTGTCTACGTATATTAAGTATTTCTACATTTCGTCGCTGCTCTGACATGATCGGTTATGTACAAAATTTTTAAATTTTTTATTGCGCCCTTTGAACCCTTGATAATGGTACATCTACCCAACTAAACCGTTTAGTGATATCTTTATTGGTTTAGAAGTTAGCAAAAATAGCTATGTGTAAGCCATATGCAAAATGTACCTACAAAAACAGCTATGTGTAAAAATTCACATAACCGTTTAAACCTTACAACCTTTAAATTTTATGTCAAAAAACAGTTGATAGTTTTGAAAATTATTAGATTCATAGTCGCTCTACGAAATAAGTATTTCGCGACACACAGTGGTATAGAAATAAAATAGAGGAAAATAAATATGTAACTTCTAAACTGTAAGTCCGATTTGAATGAAATTTCACATGCGCAAATAGGAAGTGTTGTCGAGTTTAACTTTTAAACATGGACCTCATGGGCCCATTAGGGGCGCGACCAAGGGTCCTCAAAGTAGGACACCTCGGGTATGTTACATTTTTAAAACGATTTAAATTACACATATAGAATCTCCTCATCGAGCTATCAATTATCTCTTATAGCTTAGGAGATATTTGCATTTGAAAATTAATTTTTCAATATTTTTACCCACCCTACTTCAGTTTTTTGATAACAGCGCATCCAAATATTTCCCAATTTCGAATTTAAAAAATTTGTCGCTAATTTTTTGGGAAAAATAAAGTAACCGATTTTAGATAGCCCAATATGTTTTTAATTATTTTGTAAAGGCTTCCGATAACCCCGACCCTGGTATGGATATTATTGCCAAAAACTAAAAATTTCCATTTTTGGGATTTTTCAACACTTTTTTAAGAATTGCGGGATTGCTGTTAATAAATTTCCAAATTTGTATTTATTTTATTTTTAATGAGTTCTTGCGAGCTTTAATTTTCTGACATTAGGGTGATACGAACACAGATCTGGTGGATAAATAGTAAAACGGGATACTTGAGGTCAATGGCCCTTAGAGACAAATATTTGAGACAAAAATATTGATATATCATACTTTAAGATCGGACTGTAAATGCCAAAGTTATAACGAAAAATGTAAAAAGGCGACCCATACATTCGGTTCACGGTTAATTAACCTTACAGGAAGACTTATCTTCCGACCATTCACCCGTAATAGTCACCAATTATGGGAAAAATATTCCAAAATCCCCAATAAATATTCCGCTTTACAAAACAAACTGACTTTAATACAAAAAGTTCATCAGTAGCCATATCCACATAAGTCCAAATATACAGTGTGAGGGAGAGATAAACGATTGCGGCAGTGACTTCACGTCAGTAATTACTTCGGCTCTGGATCATTCGAAGATCGAAATCCTCATAAAGCCAAAAATGCTTATTTCCAACTCTGATATTGAACGATTACTTCTCGAAAAGAGAAAGCTTAGAAGAGAGTGGCAACAAAATAGATCACCTGCTGCAAAGCAGAGGCTGTCCATCGCTACTAGAAGACTGAAGATAGCTCTTTGTTTAGAGGAGGATCGCAGAAATAGAAGATACATCGAGAGCTTGACGAATACTAAATATACGAACTTCTCTCTTTGGAAAGCCAAACTTAATATCAAACCACCGGTAGATGGAAAAAGTCCGTTGGGGAAAGCTGATAGTAATTGGGCAAGAAATGCTAAGGACAAAGCATTCATTTTTGCCGAGCACCTGAGTAACGTATTTAAGCCAAACCCATCCAACAAGGATTTTGTACTGGATGATCCGCCTGTTTATGAGACAAAGTATGATCAAATCAGAGTTAGTCCCGAGGACGTTCGAAAAGTCATCAAGCATAACATAAATACAAGAAAATCTCCAGGTTATGACAAAATTACACCATCCATGATTAAAAATCTTCCTAATATAGCTATAATCGTGGTATCTGTACTGTTTTCTGCAATCATAAGACTAGGCGTCTTCCCAACAAATTGGAAAATTGCTCAAATTATAATGATACCTAAGCCAGGAAAAGATTTAACAATGCCATCTTCATACAGACATATAAATCTACTGCCCTGCTTATTAAAGTTTTTTAGAAAGTATTACAATGTAAAATTATACCATCAATTATATCATCAATCTGGTTTTCTTGAACAACATGGAACCATTGAGCAAGTAAATCGATTGACTGGAGAAATAAATGATAAGAAAATCTTTTTGGACATCGCCCTGGCCTTCGACATGGTATGCCATAAGGGGTTGATACACAAAATTAAATGTCTACTGCCACCAAGTACCCATGGATAGCTGGAGTCATACTTATCAGATCGAGTTTTTAGAATGAAATATTGCGATTACGTAACAGGAAATTATGAAATTAAAGCTGTTGTTCCACAAGTGTTCTCGGATCAACACTTTATTTGGTCCGACATTCGCTGATGATACGGAAATTCTTAGCTCCAACGCAGATCCACAGGTAGCTTCTACGAAATTGGCCAATTATATAGAACTCGTGAACAACTGGAGAATACGAGTAAATGAACTCAAGAGCAAACACATCACATTTACTCTCAGAAGGGGTGACTGTCCACCTATCGCACTAAATAACATAAACATTCCACAGACAGATACTGTTACATACCCTGGTATTCACTTGAATAGACGACTTACTTGGCGTCGTCATATAGAAGCCAAGAGACTTTACATGAAGTTAAGAGCCTCTAGCCTTCACTGGTTAATCAATGACCAATCAAAATTAAGCCTTGACTATAATGTCATCCTGTATAAAAGTGTTTTAAAACAAATTTGGACATATGGAATCCAATTGTGGGGAACGGCCAGTACTTCCAGTATTGAGCTTATTCAGAGGGCCCAATCCAAAATTTTTTAGGACAATGACGGGTGCACCATGGTACATAACAAATTAAAACATCCACAAGGATGTGAAGGATGAGTTTAAGAAAGTACGTGATAAATATATACTGAAACTACAATGTCACCCGAATCCGTTCGCTCGGCTTCTCACACAGACCCAAACAAGATTGTGATGGTGACAATTTCTTTAAGTATTGACACCAGAGATCAGCAATGAGTAGTGAAAAAGTGAGTACAATCGAATCATGACTCAAAATTTCAAGTACTTATACGCATTCATATTTATAACAATTTTGTCGATACTCATATCCACTCGTAAAGTTAAGAGGTAATCATCATACTCATAGTTAACAACATTTATGTCGTTTTTGATTTCGACTCTATTATGCCATGTTTTCACGGCAGTCTGAATTACTTAATTCGCGTTTTGAATTACGATTGCGAATCAACCTGTTTACACGAAAACATTCGTATTTCAGTTTGACATTTATTTATTTCTTCTTCTTGTTTTTTTTCTTCTGTTTACACGTTTTGTTTATTTTGTTTGTTTGGTGCGAATTTTAAATTTATAATTTGGCAATGGATAAAAAAGGTAAGTAAAAACATAAAATTGTAGCATTATTAATTAAACAAATATAATTTAATTATTATTTTCATTATTAGAAAAAAGAAAAGTGCAAGCAAGTGGGACCAGGGCAGCGAGCGGGCTTTATTAGAGGTGTGGGCTGAAAGAATGGCAGAGCTGCTACTTCTACAATTGAATTTAACTTTATTCAGACTTTTTATTTCTTTTAATTTATTTATTTAATACAAAAATCTTTTTCTTTATTTTGTTTTGACATTTTTGTTTGGACAGCTGATACATAAATAATCGATAAAAATTAGAGATGACAGTCATTCGTTCGTAATTCATAATGTAATTCAAACTGAATTACGTACGAACAAGGTAATTCGCACTTGAAATTTTGTATGGCGAATCATGTAATTCAGTTCGTAATTGGGGGTTGAATGACGAATGAGAGCGTGAATGACGAATAATGCCGTCGTGTGAACATGGTATTAAACTCAATTTGTATAGGCGAAGCAAAATAAGTATGATTCGAATACGAACATTCAAATACTCATATGAGGTTGTGTGTTTCAGTGTTGCCAAATTACGAACATTAAAATACTCATTACGAGGCAGTGATGGGATTTGAACATTTATATTTACATAGTGCCAAATTGATGTATAAATTGTGCAAAATGGGTTCAATAGTGCCAAAACTACTATTCACAAAATAAACCGAATACGGATCTCTTTTTGACACAATTTTTTATACAATTTGTTAAAAAGTAGTGGTAATTTAATTGAAACATACTGCGCCATGTGCTATTAACTTATTTGCAAATGGAATAATATAATTATGGTGGCCTCAGGCGGGATTCTGACTAGAATTATTATTTTTTTTATTTGCTAGTTTAAGTGTCCAATATTTGCGGATTAATATCTGCAGTAAATCGGAAAGTACAAATATCTGATAAAAATGTGTGTAGAAAAACATAAAAAAATGGATCATTCCAGTGCTTAGGAAGATTTAAGTGACTTGAAAATATATTATTCAAATAGATTTTTAGTCTTAATTAGCTTTTTAGATTGTTTCCAATTTATTTTCTCAGCACACGGAGCCAGATACAGGTTTCTTCTTTTTATTCATATTTTACTCACATTTTTGAAAACAAAATGTGTCATTTATGACGATTCAGATTGGATGACTTCCGTCCATTAACTTAGATATATATTTACGGGAGTGGCAGCATACAAACCCATCTAGAGTTATTTCGTAATCCTTTAGAATTTGAGCAAACATTTCCATTTTTCGCTTTTACCCTTACGTTTTTGCACTAATTGAAAAACTCCGCTATTTATTTTTTCCTCAATCTCACTATTGCTATACATTTCGCAACCTGCTCATAAAAATGAGCAGGACAATTATTAGAAAGTATGTTCTCAATTATAATTTCCCTAAAATGTCAAACAAAAGAAAATTAAAAAGATCAAAATAAAATGTCTAAAAAAAATTTAATTCCAGTTTCGTTGAAAAAAAATACATTTGAAAAGTTTATTTCTGAAAAAAATTAATTTTACGAAATAAAAATGTGAAAAATTAAAGTTTAACACAAAAATTTTCTAAAAACGCGCACAAATCAAATGAAAACATAAAGTGATAACATCCAGAGTTTGACGTTGTAGGGGTAAATATTGTCGACTCTCCCTAATAACTGTACCTGGTTGATACTGCCAAGATTTACCCGAAATGTTTCTGTATAAACTTACAATTTTATGCTTTTGTATATTTTTATACAGTTTATACTAGTTGCAAACTGTTTAATGACTAAACTTTTAAAAATACATGAATGAGTTGAAATGATATTTTTCTTTATTTTGAAGAGTTATGGTAACACTGTTTGCAACCTTTATAAATACTAAAATTACACATGAATGATTCGAATGAGCTAAATCAAAGTAAGTATTATGAGTATGAGTTCGTATGAGTATGATGTCGACGTCGGATTCATATTCAATGCTACGCATACTTATAAATCAATTTTATTGTGAGTATGAGTACTTCAGAGTAGTTTAATTTCAATGAAGTCTACTCACTTATACTTATAATTTCATAAGTGCGTATGAATATCAAAAAAGTGATTCATTGCTGATCTCTGATTGACACTGATATTTGAAAGGATTCCTTGTTACCAGATTAACGGTTTTACTAATGTTTTAATTTGGGTGTAGGAATTGTTTATTGAAATTTGTTTTCAAATATTTGAATATTATGTAGTTTAGTTGACATTGATTTTATTAGTTTTGGATTTTTAAAATTCTTCAATATTTTCATCAAACGAAAATTATAATTCAATTGAAAAGGTTCCACATACGGATAAAATTTGTGTTAAATTGTTTTTCAATATAAATTTTTTAAAGGGATTCTAAGGAAATCTTTATATTGCGGTTTCAATTTTGGGTAAGAAAATTTAAGGATGTTTGTTGGAATTTTAGAAATTTATTTCTTGTGATTTGTTTTTATTTAGGTTTTTGAGTGTTGGATTTGTCTTTGTATAAAGAAAATTTGCAATTGCCTTGTTTTTTTTAATATCATGCGGATTTTAATTCATTAATCAAATTCAAACTGTTTTGCTGGGAAAAGTTTGCAGATTTTTTTGGTCATTTATCTTTGGCGTTGTCGATATTGGAAAACCACCCTGACAAGGGGTGGAATTGGCCAATTTTATATATCCTACATTGTTTAATTCAACTATTTTCGCAATCCTTTTAATCCAAAACCTGATTTTACGTAATCTCAACCTGAACATTCATCTGAAATACATTCTCATTGGCTATAATATCGTTTTAACCTAAGCATCTGAGGTGACCAGATGTAAAATTATAAATTTGTTTCGTGTATTAGTTTTTGTGAATTTTGAATCTAAATAGCTACTTCTTTATCTTTATTATTTTATTTAATCAGATTTTCATAACGTAATTTTATAATTCATTTCGTGTTTAATATTTTTTTTATTTGTGTTAAATTTCTTTAATTGCAACTTTTTGTTTAATTTTCATGTAATATGAAAATATGGTCACCTAAATTTAATTTTCGGTTATAAAACCATTATTTAACTCCCTTCAGTTTACACAAAAATTTCTTTATATGGACACCCTACATACAAACACTACAACACCTCACATAACCCAGCAAACAAATTCATATTAAACATTTAAACTAACACTTTATAAAAATTATTTAAATATATGGTTGAGTAGAAATAAACTACGTTCCACTGTCATCCGGCGCCTGCTGACTACGTTGGACCATTATAAAATGTAAGTTTTGACAAATTTTTATCAACCATTTATCTCAACCATTTACACTATAATTTATATATAAACGTAATATTAATATAAATTAAAATTTTATATCTAAATAATATTTTAATTGCTACTGTAATTGTCATAATTTTGTATTACTTAACCCTAATAATATTACATTTATGCATATCACCCAACAAACATTTCAATGTCAACACGTTTCATATTAATATATGTAAAACTTGTTAAATTTAATTTTATTGATTATTGATTATTAATTTTTAGAATTTTTTATAAACTATATACTGATTATTATCGTTTATTAAAATATTATTATAAATAAATTAAGCTTTTTGTTATATTTTCGAATATGAAATTTTGAAGCGTTATTTTTTCATTACGAAAAGTGAAGTTGAGGTATGGGTCAATTAGGGTGTTCATTTTGTTCAAGTTTTTTAGGGCTGACAAATAATAGTGTTCTCTGTCAGCATGGTGGGTGGGTATCAGATAGGTATAGCAAATTCCATGTTAAGCTATATCTTTAACCGTTTTCCTTTCTTGCTGTTTATATGAATTGCTTTGTGGGTTATCAGCTAGCTATAGTAAAATCTTTCGTAACTGGTTCTAAAATTTAAATTCTATTGATTATTTGAGAACTTAACACACCCCGCCCCCCCAACGACGAGCATAGCCTACTCCAAGAATCGTTACAAGATCAAGCTTCGTAGAGGAGATCTACCACCCCGCTAAGATGAGGCCCATTTACCATTAAATGCTCTCGTGGGAGAGCAATTAGTTTTCAATTAGTGAATCATTTTGATTGTATTCCAACTCATCAATTCGGATTTCGAGAAAAACATAACACCATAGAACAAACTCACAGGTTGGTAGAAATCATATCCAAGACATTTGAAGAAAAAAAATATTGTTCTGCACTCTTCATCGACGTTTCGCAAGCCTTCGACAAAGTATGGCATGAAGGATTATCAATAAAAATAAAACAATATTTACCAGTGAACACACACAAGCTTCTAGAAAGTTATTTAAGTCATCGAAAGTTCGTTCTTAAAGAGGGAGACTTCATAAGTTCACCACAGCCTATTGAAGCAGGCGTACCCCAAGGAAGTATACTGGGTCCCTTCCTATATTTGCTATATACTTGTGATATGCCTACAAACAGTCGAACCCACATATCTACTTTTGCTGATGACACAGCTATACTAGCCATTCATGAAAACCCCCAAGAAGCATCTGTACTGTTACAAGACCATATACTCCACATAGAAAGGTGGTTAAAACAATGGAGAATAAAGGTAAACGAGCAAAAATTAATACATCTTACATTCACATTGCGTAGAGAATCGTGCCCTCCAATCCCAATAAATAATCACATAATACCTCAACAAACTGAAGTTAAATATCTAGGTCTGCATCTAGACCGACGTCTTACCTGGAAAAAGCATATAGATACGAAATTGACTCAAATGAAGTTAAAATTACTACAAATTTACTGGCTAATTGGTAAAAACTCGAGATTGAGTTTAGATTGCAAACTTTTGCTGTACAGCTCAATAATAAAACCCATATGGTGCTATGGAATTCAATTATGGGGCACGGCCTCAGCTTCTAATATTGAAAAAATTCAAAGATTCCAAAATAAAATATTACGAATGATAACAGCAGCGCCTTGGTATGTGAGAAATATTAACATTCTTAAGGACCTAGGTGTCTCCCTGGTGAAAAATGAAATAAAAAAACAAGCGGAGTGATATTTGAAAAAGTTAGCAGTTCACCCAAACCCACTTGCACGAACATTAATGAGAAGTAATGGCTACATCCGACTAAGTAGAAGGAATCCAACAGACCTGCGCTAATGATAGGATCTATAAATTAAACATAATTTTTCGTCCAACTGTGGTGGGACGTAAATAAAAAATAATATTTAGATTATAAAATATGAAATAAAAAAAAAAATTTAGTTATAAGATTTAACAACTTATTGCAAGGCCTAATGATATAGGCAGATTCAATAAATAAATATAAAGTTATATAACAAAAATCATTGAACCGGCTCAGCAACCACAGTCTTCAAGTTCTGTCATGGAGCATAACAAAGCTACAGAAACTTTTAATTCTACCTCAACTCATTCTTCAGATCCCAAATTTAAGTGAAAAATTAAATTAAGTTGGCAAGATAATTATCATTCAAGATTCAATGAATATAAAACCTATTGACGTCGTAGAGGCATTTACAAATATGAATTCATTGATTGAGAAAATAATAATACCAGAAACCTTACGCTATGCTCATAACAATGGATCTGTGTTTACAACAGATCTGCAAGAAATAAGAGCCTTTTTAGGTATGAACTATGTTATGGGCTACCATGTGCTAACTACTATAAGAAGCTACTGGTGCACTGAACCAGATATGTTGGTGCCATATATAACTTCTGTTATGCCTGTTTCAAGGTTTGAGGAACTAAGAAGAAATTTACATTTCTGTAACAATGAGTCGCAACCACCTCCAACGTCGATCAGCTTCGATAGAGCATAAAAAATTAGATTAGTGATTGATCACTTCAATTCAAGTTTCCAATCAGCCATAAACAATAGAATAAGCCAATCAATTGATGAACATATGGTAAAATTCAAAGGCCATAATATAATGAAGTAATATTCGCAAAATAAACCAGAGAAGAGAGGATTCAAAATGTGGTGCCGTGCTGATGCCAGAACCGGTTACTTATTTCAGTTTGATATATATACGGGAAAGAAGCTAACAGGACCAGCAACAGGATTAGAAGAATCTGGCATATTTAATTTTTTCAATTCTCCCATGCTTCATTCAGTATAATATAGCAAAACAAAAAATGAAATCCTAAAAATTTTCCGCTAGATAGTGATATGAAGAGAGTCGATATTTATGCCACTAGTTTTGAGGGAATTTTTGACAAGTTCTAGGTCTATGATTGACAGTTTTTCTATTAGAAAATATGGCTTACCATCAACAGCCACGACAAAAATACCAATCCGCAATATAGGACTGATAAATTCTATACCTCCACATATAATGGAAAAAACAACTTCACGTAAACGATGTGTGTAATGTCTACTCAATTTTTAAAAAATCACAAAGCCAGAAACCGAAGATTTTCCCCGCTCAGCCATTAAATAACATAAATTTGAACTACACCCCGTTGCAACAGACATATGACAACAAAGAAACATGTGTTTCTGTACTTAGAAACAACTAAACTCAGATGCAAGTCAGTTTACCCCAAAACGAAAATATGAACCCAAAGGTAAGAGCAAACGCCAATCTTCAATTTTACCGGACTAGAATCTACAATAGAAACTCTTGTAATATCGGTAAAGAAATGAACTGAACTGCCTAAAATCGAACTCGAGTATTTTCTTAAAAGTCATGAAGTTGATATAATGTTAGTTTCGGAAACCCATTTGACGTCTAGAAGTTTATTTAAGATAAATGGATATGTTTTTTATGGTACAAATGATCCAAGAGATAGAGCATGTGGAGGCTCTGGAATTTTAATTAAAACCCGTATCAAACACCATTCAATGTGTGATATTTGTGAAGATTATCTTCAAGCTACGACAATCTGTAAGGATGATTGCTACAGAAACCTATTAATGTCGTCGATATATTCACCTCCAAAGTTTTCGATTACTGAAAACAAATATGAACATTTTTACGAATCACTAGGACCCCGATTCCTGGCAGCTGGCGATTATAATGCTAAACATACTCACTGTGGATCAAGACTTGTAACCCGGAAAGGTCGCGCTTTGTTTAACACAATTTCTAAATTGAATTTGAATGTTCTGTCGAGCGGAGAACCAACATACTGGCCTACTGACGGAAGCAAAATACCCGATGTCATTGATTATGCAGTTACAAAAAAATTACAAATGGAACTAATTCAGGTTAAATCTTCATTAGAATTATCCTCGGATAACTCACCCACCTTCGTTACTCTATTGAACCCCCGAGAAATAGTATCCCCGACTGGTCACTCTGCAACATCAAGCACGAAAATAAATTGGTTGAAATATAGAAAATATATTAGCACACACAGTACATAAAATATATCGCTAAGAACACCAGAAGATAACGATATCTCTCTTAAAAATTTTGAACAAAACTTAAAACTTGCTGTTGAACTCGCCACTCAAATAAACGAACAAATAAGATACAATAGACTCTATTCTGCAGACATTGAACAGTTATTAGCTGAAAGAAGAAGAGTTAGTCGAGAGTGGCAACTCTACAGATCCCCTCAACTTAAAACGCCTCAGTATCAGGGCGGCCAGATGAATTTGGGGAAAAATCGTCAATATCCCGATAAAAAAGAAAAAAATCGTCATTTCGAATTTTAAAATTCGTCCAAAAAATCGGAAATTTAAAATAGTGAAGATTTTTAATAAGAATTTTAAATTTGTATTTAAAAGGTGAACGAAAACATAATACATATGTATATATCTAAAGATATTTCTTTAATTTGAAGTTTTAGTGATCACTAAAATAAAAAAAGTAAAGCTCAATTTATTTATAATATAAGGTTTCATTTAGAACTTTTTTTTAATTTTAAATAAATTGAATTGAATGTCTGAATCTCTGACATTACTTTTCAAAGATAATTTCATTAAAATGTAGCATTACGCTGTAGGTGGTCCATTCGGAAGGTAAAAATGCTTGAAATTAAAGCACCTTCTTGTTGAATGCTTGGCACCTTCAATTGAATAGGGTAATATTCTGAATAAATTTTATCAAAACAGACAAAATTTCTGTAAAATTTTCCCGTTTTATTTCAGTAATTTACAAATTTACAAAAATTGATTTAAAATCTAAAAATTTTAATTGACAAAATTCAAAATTATAATATTGCTTCATATTCACCTACAAAATGAGAATTTTTAACTATTTCACAAAATAGTACCATATTTTCATGAGGCAGAAAATAATCACTTTCGAGAAAGAAATCGTCAAATCGCTAGTTTGTTATTTTTCAAATCTGGCAGCTATGCTCAGTATGCTTCTTCACAAACGCAAAACTGACTCAATTAATAAATATCTGGAGAACTTAGATGCCACCCAGTACTCAAATTACTCTCTATGGCGAGATACAAACAAATTAAAAAGACCTGTTATGAGCAGACCTCCTCTACGTAATTCAAGTGGAGGCTGGGCGAGAAACGATACTGAAAAAGGGAACCTGTTTGTTAGTCATCTAAAGAATGTATTTTCCCCAAACGAGTCAAACGACATAATAGAGTTACCACCTACTTTACCCCATATTACTGGATCTGAACCACTTCGTTTTGAGATTTCAGAGATCAACAAGATGCTCCTCGAGCTACCCCAAATTGCATTAAGAATAATCCTATTTATTTTTAATGCTATATTACGCCTTGAATATTATCCACCAGCCGGGAAAAGATCACACTAAAGTAGAATCATATACACCCAATAGCCTATTGTCAAATATATCAAAGTTATTCGAAAAACTCTTAATGCACAAGATAAAGCCGATAGTCAATCATTTTAATTATACGGATTTCGAGAAAAACATAACACCATTGAACAAACTCACAGGCTGGTAGATATCATATCCAAGACATTTGAAGAAAAAAATATTGTTCTGCGCTCTTCATCGACGTTTCGCAAGCCTTCGACAAAGTATGGCTCGTAGGATTATCAATTAAAATAAAACAATATTTACCAGTAAACACACATAAGCAAGGCAAGGATTTTCATGCACTAAAAAATTAAAAATATGCACTATAAAGAGAGAAAATATGCACTAAAAATTACAAAAATATGCAATAAAAACAAGTTTTTTATTTGAAATATATTTATTAATAGAAGAAAAATATAAATTTCTGGTCACATTTTCAATATATACATATAAATGAACATAAAAGGTTTTAAATATACTTTTTCAAAGTAAAAATAAGAAAATTCATGTATGTAGGTTAGAGTGTCCCAAAATTTTTTTTTTTGGAATTTCGGAACGCATACCCTCCATTTTTTTTATATATATAAAACTATAGTTAAATATGAAATTTTGTCTTTCTATCATGATTGTAACCGTGCCGACTTGCGATTTAGTTTTGTGGATATGTGTTTGAAAAATGTGTTGTCAAAATTGAACAAAATTGTGAACATTTTTCAAAATGGCTTCGTAATACTCTTTTCTAATACACAACACAATATTTTAAAGTTTGTTTCCTATAAAAATCAAATTTTCATCAGCACTATTGAAATTGACTATTTTTTAATGGTTTTAGAAGTTTGGGGTAATTTTAACCCCAAGTGCTATTAAGGGTTAATTTTAATTTTTGTGCTGTTATTATAAATACTAGACATCATGTTATACTTTTCTTGAGTTTCATCAAAATCGGACCAAAAATATATAACATTTCGCTATTTTTCCATGAGAAATTCCAAATATTGAAAAATTTGACCTTCTCGATTTAAGGGTTGACGTTTTCCCAAGCGCTATACAGGGTTAATTCTAATTTTTCTGCTGCTTTTGTAAATACTAGGTCTTGTGTTATATTTTTGTTAAGTTTCATCAAAATCGGCCCAAAATTATACAACATTTCGATATCTTTCCAAGAGAAATTACAAATATTGAAAAATTTGACTTTTGACTTTTATGATTTAAGGTTTAGCGTTTTCCAATTTCAGTAAAACGTTCAGAGTATATTTAGAATTGTCTATACTATAATATTTTGAATAGGTTTTACTTAAAATTCATAACTGTAAGGAAATAGAGCTCATTCGCCAAAAAATTACCAAGTAATTGGTTTTTCTCGAAAATTTCCAAATTTAAATCGCATGTACGGAAAAACTATAAGAGATATTTTCATAATTCTTTCACATTTTTATTCCCTATTATATTCTCAATAAGTTCCAATGAGATGTTCAAAAAATTCTGAAATTCGTTTAACAAAATTTTTAAAAATTTGAAAATTGAGTTTTGAAACTGCCGTTAAAAATTTTATTAAAACGGTATCCTACGAAGACAAAAACTCATATACAAGTAAATATGGATATATTTTAAGTAAAAATGAATTTTATTTGAATATTTATCAAAATATGTTAATTTTGTTCCTACATTTCTTGTTCTATTTGCCTGAGACACGTTAATGGCCTGGCGAATTTTTAATAACTTTAAAATTTTTTGACCAATTTCTGTTTTTTATGTCACATTAGAACGACAATTACGTATACATTTCAATTCTTTTAAATTAAATTGCAAAGGTATTTTTTTAATGGCAAAATTTTTACAAAAACTGAAAAAATGCATTTTTTTCCCCTTATAAATGCATCTTAAAACTTCAGAGGGCTTGCGGCACGTCTTAACCCCAACCGATTTACCTAAAATTTTCTCAGGATGATTTTTTTACTAATGTTCACCAAACTGGGGGGTGAGAATGGCCAGAATCCAACATTCGTTTATTAAGGGCCATTTGTTAAATTACACAATATTTATATTAAAAAAAAATCAGTCCATATTATAAAATTACTTAATTTAGATTTATATCTGTATAAACAAATATTTTTTTTTAAATTTCCAAAATGAAAACTTCGGACTGTTCGGACGAAAAACGCTTTTATACATTGAAAATGTACGCTCAACGTCAACAGAAGTTAAAGGTTCTCCGTTTACATTATTAATTTTATTGGAGCATCATCAATTAATTTTATTTGTGCATTCAGATAATTGAATCTCTGTAGTTTAGTAATAGTTTCAGAAATAAAGATGTAACTTGAGCACAGAAATGCTAATTAATTTTTAATATTATTCTTTTTTAACATATCTTTAATTTTTTTAATTGATTGGGCATCGCTATTATCAAATTCTTCAATTATATTTTTAATTTCATCGAAATATTTTCCGAAGTAGTCAGCCGCATCTAACCAGGTTCCCCATGGATACTTTTCTATTAATGTTAAACACTTTTTTCCATTCGAAATTAATGAATCTATATCTGCAAATTGAGATCTAATTTCTTCGGCTACTCGATGTAAACTATGTTAGATGAATAAGTTTTGGATAAAATACCTCTAGACTATTTGCTGCTATAAAAATATATCCAAAAGGAAATATATGCTTTTTCCAGGTAAGACGTCGGTCTAGATGCAGACCTAAATATTTAACTTCAGTGTGTTGAGGTATTATATGATTATTTATTAGGATTGGAGGGCACGATTCTCTACGCAACGTGAAAGTGAGATGTATACATTTTTGCTCGTTTACTTTTATTCTCCATTGTTTTAACCACCTTTCTATGTCGAGTATATGGTCTTGTAAAAGTACAGATGCTTCTTGGGGGTTTTCATGAATGGCTAGTATAGCTGTGTCATCAGCAAAAGTAGATATGTGGGTTCGAATGTTTGTAGGCATATCACAAGTATATAGCAAATATAGGAAGGGACCCAGTATACTTCCTTGGGGTACGCCTGCTTCAATAGGCTGTGTTGAACTTATGAAGTCTCCCTCTTTAAGTACAAACTTTCGATGACTTAAATATCTTTCTAGAAGCTTGTGTGTGTTCACTGGTAAATATTGTTTTATTTTTATCGATAATGCCATACTTTGTCGAAGGCTTGCGAAACGTCGATGAAGAGTGCTGAACAATATTTTTTTTCTTCAAATGTCTTGGATATGATTTCTACCAACCTGTGAGTTTGTTCTATGGTGTTATGTTTTTCTCGAAATCCGAATTGATGAGTTGGAATACAATCAAAATGATTCACTATCGGCTTTAACTTGTGCATTAACAGTTTTTCGAATAGCTTTGATATATTTGACAATAGGCTAATGGGTCTATATGATTCTACTTTACTGTGATCTTTTCCCGGCTTAGGTATCATTGTAACTAAAGAAACCTTCCATTCTGGTGGATAATATTCAAGGCGTAATATAGCATTAAAAATAAATAGGATTATTCTTAATGCAATTTGGGGTAGCTCAAGGAGCATCTTGTTACTGATTTTATCAATACCAGGTGATTTTTTGGAGTTTAAATCAAGAATAGCCTTGACAATCTCTGAAATCTCAAAACGAAGTGGTTCAGCTGCAGTAATATGGGGTAAAGTAGGTGGTAACTCTATTATGTCGTTTGACTCGTTTGGGGAAAATACATTCTTTAGATGACTAACAAACAGGTTTCCTTTTTCAGTATCGTTTCTCGCCCAGCCTCCACTAGAATTACGTAGAGGATGTCTGCTCATAACAGGTCTTTTTAATTTTTTTTTGTAGCTCGCCATAAAGAGTAATTTGAGTACTGGGTGCCATCTAAGTTTACCAGATATTTATTAATTGAGTCAGTTTTGCGTTTGTGAAGAAGCATACTGAGGCGTTTGAGACATTTTCTAAGCTCCGTTTTAAGTTTATGGGATCTGTAGAGTTACCACTGTCGACTAACTCTTCTTTTTTCAGCTAATAACTGTTCAATGTCTGCAGAATAGAGTCTATTGTATCTTTTTTGTTGGGTTATTTGAGTGGCGTGTTCAACAGCAAGTTTTAAGTTTTGTTCAAAATTTTTGAGTGAGATATCGATATCTTCTGGTGTTCTTAGCGATATATTTTCTGTACTGTGTGTGCTAATATATTTTCTATATTTCAACCAATTTATTTTCGTGCTTGATATTGCAGAGTGACCAGTCGGGGATACTATTTCTAGGGGTTCAATAGAGTAACGAAGGTGGGTGAGTGATCCGAGGATAATTCTAATGAAGATTTAACCTGCATTTGTTCCATTGGTAAATTTTTTGTAACTGCAAAATCAATGACATCGGGTATTTTGCTTGGGTCAGTAGGCCAGTATGTTGGCTCTCCGCTCGACAGCACATTGGCCAGCTGCCAGGAATCGGGGTCCTAGTGATTCGTAAACATGTTCATATTTGTTTTCAGTAATCGAAAACCTTGGAGGTGAATATATCGACGAAATTAAAAGGTTTCTGTAGCAATCATCCAAACAGATTGTCGTAGCTTGAAGATAATCTTCACAAATATCACACATTGAATGGTGTTTGATACGGGTTTTAATTAAAATTCCAGAGCCTCCACATGCTCTATCTCTTGGATCATTTGTACCATAAAAAACATATCCATTTATCTTAAATAAACTTCTAGACGTCAAATGGGTTTCCGAAACTAACATTATATCAACTTCATGACTTTTTAGAAAATACTCGAGTTCGTTTTTATGTTGGCGAATGCCGTTAGCGTTCCAAAAACATATCCTTAGGCAGTTCATGGTCTGTTAAGCACAGCCTGCAATAACATTGATTGCATCTTAAGCATTTCTTGCATCATGTTACTCATTGAGTTTGTAAAGTTATTTACCAATTGCACAAGAGTTTCTATTGTAGATTCTAGTCTGGTAAAATTGAACATTGGCGTTTGCTCTCTTACCTCTGGGTTCATATTTTGGTTTTGTGGTTGACGGACTTGCGTCTGAGTTTGGATGTTTCTTAGTGCATTTGCATATGTTTCTTTGTTGTCATATGTCTGTTGCAACGGGGGTAGTTAAAATTTATGTTATTTAATGGCTGAGCGGGGAAAATCTTCGGTTTATGGCTATGGATTTTTTAACAGTTGAATAGACAGTACAACCCCTGTAGTTCGCTGTGTGGTTACCTCCGCAATTGCTGCATTTTTTTCATTTTAGGATCATCCTTGGATTTGTTACATTGGGATGTGTTATGCAACTCTCCACAAATAACACATACGGGTGGCAATTTGCAATATGCCTTGGTGTATCCATATTCTTGGCAATTCATACATTGGACGGGGCCATATCGTTTATGTGGTTCTTCTACCGTAATTTTACGATGCAATAAGTACTTCAGGTTATATATGGGATGTGTTTAATTTTTTTTCAGGTTTATGTCACCGGGTTCAAGTTCAACACGGAAGAGTGGTGTGTTTTTTTTTCGCGATTTCTAATGTTTATCACATTTTTTGTCTTAAAACCTTTATCTTCTAAGCTTTGCTTTATTTCGAGTGGTTCAACATTACAGTCAATACCCTTTATTACAACTTGTAGACCCTTGCTTCCTTTCAGCTGATAAGTGTAAAAACTTTTCTTTTGAGTTTCAAAATCTGTTACAACCTTTCTATAATCGTTTTCACTATTGACCTGTATTTTAGTTTCATGAATCGTGCCTTTCTTGATTGGGATAACGTAAAAAGAGTTCTCACCTATTAATGAGATCAGGCTCTGAACCAGTGAGTTTGAATTATTTTCTCTCAAGTAAATAGGGGGTGGTTTTGTAGATGTAATTTTATTTACTGGTTCATCTGTTTCACATTCCAGAATAGAAAAACGATTTTCATTATTTAGTCTAGCAGGTTCACTATCCTTATATATTTTAGCCAAGGGTGCCGCTTTCGAAGACTTGGGACTTCGTGCCCTTTTTAATACGTATCATCTTGATGTTGAAATTCATCGAATATTATATCGCTTACTTATCGTTATAGTGTCTCAGTGCGGGAAAAAACGTTCCACCTACCAATTGTATCCATTTAGTGTATTTTAATAGCATCACAATTAGTTAATAACTATCCAAAAAGTGTCCCAAACGTATCATCTTGAAGTTGAAACTCATCGAATATGATATCGCTTCTTATCATTATAGTGTCTCCGTGCTGGAAAAAACGTTCCACGCATATGATACACACAAGTTTATACATTTTAGTGTATTATTATATCTAAATTTATATCTAAAAAGTGTCCAGAGAGAAGATCATGTTTCTAATTCTGCTTCTTGCATTAAAATGGAAATATTTTATTGCATTCCATTTATGAAACACTATGCATATACTTATTTACACTAAAAATATGTACAATAATAATATAACTTAACATGACTTTAATTAGAATATAAAAAATTATATAAAATAAGTTTCACTAATTAATTACAATTTCGTATTTACCTTGTTTAAAAAATTCACTATTTATTGTACTAACTCTACACTTTTGTAAAAAAAACTTTATTTATTGACACTTTATTTACACTTTTAACATACACTTCAATTACAAATTTAATTTAAATTTATCACTTATTATTTAATAAAACTTATAAATTATATTTATTTAAAAACACACACTTTATTTAACACAACCTATTAGTTTAAAATTCATAAATATACTGAGTATTGTCATGTTCTTCTTCTTTCTTTTAAAATGTAAACAGTAAAAAGTTGATACTAATGTAATTTGTTATTGTAAAATTTGTTACTAACCAAAAATTATATTCTTTTGTATACAAAAATGGATCGTTTTTGTATCATAATGTACTTTTTAATATTGCTTATTAAGTTAATTTTTAGGGATCTTTGTTTATTAAGATGAGCATAATTCGATAGTAATGTAATTTGTTTTTGTAAAATGTTTTTTTTTATATGCTGACTAACATTTTTGCGACACAAAAGAGACACATATCCAAAATATAACTTCCAAGCTTCATTTATAAAAAGCTTCATTTAAATTGAATTAATTTTGAAGTTAATTAATAACAGAATTTATTCAAACTTTGAATGGTTAAATTTTTGTTGATTCAAATCTACTACAAATTGAGTTAAAATTTATTTTCTTCATTCAGTATTATTTAGCTTTTTATTATTTACAAAATGAATTGAAACTAATTTTCTTAAGCCTTTTAGTGAAAGGAATGAACTTAATACAATTAACTGAATCGTTAAGATTAAAACTTATTTTGATCTCAAAAATGGAATTAAGAATTAATTCCTTCGATCCTTTGTTATATATTTTATATGTACATTAGAGTGACAGCCGAATTTTTTTTTTAGATTTCAAAGAGTGCCGGATGGAATATTGTGACACTAGGCCTAAATGTTAAGTGCTGAAAATTTGAGCCAAATCGGGCAACGATTTCTGGACGCGCATCGAGGTCAAAGTTCAGATATATGCAAAATTGTACTGTTAATATGGAATAAATAGGTGAAACTCGTTAGCTTTCTGCATTGTTTTCTAGAAATATGTAGATTTATTTATATTAATGAATATTACATTAAAAAAAAAGTTTTGGAAATTAACCCTGTATCTCCTTTGGTTCAAAATGACCCAAAAACTGTATTATCGCCAAAATTAGAGAAAAATGCAAATTTTTCAGTTTTTGAAAAAAATTTGCTACTAAATAAATACTTTTGCAATTGAATGCAAAAGAATCGAAATATGTACGTAATTATCGTTGTAATGAGATATAAATGACAAAATTTTATTAAAAAATGTTAAAGTTATTACAAATTCGCCAGACGATTACCGTGTTTCAGACCACTTGAACAAAAAATTTAGAAACAAAATTTAGATATTTCGAGAAAAATTAAAATAAAAGCTCATTTTTACTTAAAATATGTCCATATTTACTTGTATATGAATTTTTGTCTTGTAGGATACCGTTAACCTATTCGCAGGTATGGCCAAAAAAAATATTTTTTTTTAACGGCTGTTTCAAAACTCCATTTTCAAATTTTTAAAAATTTTGTTAAACAAATTTCAGTTTTTTTCGATCATCACATTGGGGTTTATTGAGATCAAAATAGGGAATAAAAATATGAAAAAATTATGTCAATACCTCTTACAGTTTTTCCGTACCTGCGATTGAAATTTTGCGTTTTTCAAGAAAAACTAATTTTTTGTCCATATTTAGGCGAATGAGTCCAATTTCCTTACTGTTATAAATTTTAAGTAAAACCTATTCATAATATTATAGTCCTTGTAATTTTAAATATGTTCTGAAAGTTTTACTAAAATCGGAAAACGATAACCTTTGAATTGTGAAGGTCAAATGCCAAATTTTTCAATATTTGGAATTTCTAATGAAAAGATAGCGAAATGTTACATATTTTTGGGCCGATTTTCATGAAACTTGAGGAAAATATAACATAAAGTCCAGAATTTAAAATAACAGCACAAAAATGGAAATTAACCCTTAGCAGCACTTGGGGTCCAAATTATTCTCAACTTTTAAAATCAAGAAAAACACAACCATTTTGACCCCAAGTCCTCTTAAAGGTTAAAATTCATTTTTGCACTGTTGTTGTAAATGCTAGACCCCAATATATATTTTCCTCAAGTTTCATGAAAATCGGCCCAAAAATATGTAACATTTCGCTATCTTTTCATTAGAAATTCCAAATATTGAAAAATTTGGCATTTGACCTTCACGATTCAAAGGTTATCGTTTTCCGATTTTAGTAAAACTTTCAGAACATATTTAAAATTACAAGGACTATAATATTATGAATAGGTTTTACTTAAAATTTATAACAGTAAGGAAATTGGACTCATTCGCCTAAATATGGACAAAAAATTAGTTTTTCTTGAAAAACGCAAAATTTCAATCGCAGGTACGGAAAAACTGTAAGAGGTATTGACATAATTTTTTCATATTTTTATTCCCTATTTTGATCTCAATAAACCCTAATGTGATGATCGAAAAAAACTGAAATTTGTTTAACAAAATTTTTAAAAATTTGAAAATGGAGTTTTGAAACAGCCGTTAAAAAAAATTATTTTTTTTGGCCATACCTGCGAATAGGTTAACGGTATCCTACGAAGACAAAAACTCATATACAAGTAAATATGGACATATTTTAAGTAAAAATGAGCTTTTATTTTAATTTTTCTCGAAATATCTAAATTTTGTTTCTAAATTTTTTGTTCAAGTGGTCTGAAACACGGTAATGGTCTGGCGAATTTGTAATAACTTTAACATTTTTTAATAAAACTTTGTCATTTATATCTCATTACAACGATAATTACGTACATATTTCGATTCTTTTGCATTCAATTGCAAAAGTATTTATTTAGTAGCAAATTTTTTTCAAAAACTGAAAAATTTGCATTTTTCTCTAATTTTGGCGATAATACAGTTTTTGGGTCATTTTGAACCAAAGGAGATACAGGGTTAATTTTCAAAACTTTTTTTTAATGTAATATTCATTAACATAAATAAATCTACATATTTCTAGAAAACAATGCAGAAAGTTAACGAGTTTCACCTATTTATTCCATATTAACAGTAAAATTTTGCATATGTCTGAAATTTGACCTCGATGCGCGTCCAGAAATCGTTGCCCGATTTGGCTCAAATTTTCAGCACTTAACATTTAGGCCTAGTGTCACAATATTCCACCCGGCACTCTTCAAAATTTTAACAAAAATTTTTTTCCATACAACTGATTGTCACTCTAATGTACATACACATAAAGTCTTCATTTAATGGTTTATTATTTACAAAATATAAAAGTTTATACAAATAATTTTTTTTAAAAAAATATAATGACGTAAAGCTTAGAGATGAAAATTTCCAAATTTTTGGATTCAAAGGTGTTTATTCACAAAATCAAGTCGAACATTTGCAAAACACACTCATTATAAAGCTGTCTTGGTAACAACCAAGAACTATTGCTGTGTTTAATTTCAAGGCCAAAATAATTTTATACTCGGAAATACCAAATGGTGTGCAGCCATCAACAGTAGGGGCCTTTGTTCCATTAGAATTTTGTGGAATAAATCGCACTGGTCCATCTTGGCATTGACGATTATTCAACTTTATTTCTAGATCATGAAGTTTTCCATATGTCTTTTTAAATGTTAAATGCCGAGATATAAGCGAAAAACTGTAAAAAAAACTTTTCACTTTTTTATAAAAAAAATTAGAGTTCTAACTTGTTTTCTTTGTAGTTTCGTCAGTTTTTAATTCCCGGGAATCCCGACTAAAAATCCCGGGAATCGGGTAGTGAAAAATTGGCAAAATTCCTGGGATAAAAACCCTAGTGATGACATTCCTTCGACTAGCAACAAATTTGCAGCTCTTCAAAACAACGATGATGATGATAAAGAGGCAGAACCAACAACACCAAAACCACCGCCAATCTACATACCAGACGTAGTTGATGTTAGCAAAATGATTTGTAATATAGGTAAAATTATACCAAAAGAACATTTTAGTTATAAGTCATTGAGAAATAATCAAATAAGACTAATGGTAAATAAAGTAGATTTATACAGAAAATTTATAAAATATTTGGAAGGTAGTAACATAGGGTTTCATACATTCCAATTGAAACAGGAACGATCATATAGGGTTGTTATAAAACGTCTTCACCATTCAACACCAATTGAAGATATCAATGCTGAATTGTTATGCTTAGGTCATGAAGTACGTAATGTAACTAACGTTCGAAGTAGGGTAAGCAAGGAACCTTTACCAATGCTTTGTGTTGACCTAGACCCCCAAATAAATAATAAAGAAATATATAATATTAGACATATTAATAATGCCTTAGTTACTGTATAAGCTCCTATAAAAAGAGATGAACTTGTACAATGCCACCGTTGCACAGTTGGAGATCTGAAAAAAAAGTGGAAATAAATCTGTAACTTCTAAACGAATAGCCCGATTTTAATATGGCTATAGAGGAGGTGTCGATAAGTTTAAGTTTTGAATTTGGGCTTAAACAACCAAGGGGGGACCGAGCCACAATGCCCCAAAGTGGGGCACCTCGGGTATATCAAAAATTAAAAATGATGCCAAATTTTTGTTTGCGATCCGATTTGAAAGATTTTTATATATATGGAATGTACTAGACGAGATCTACAAAAAACATTGCCATATATTATCTCTTATAGTTTACGAGTTATTCGCATTTGAAAAGTAAAATTTTATTTTTTTGCCTACCTTGGTCTGCCATTTTGCTAATAACGGATCCAATTCTTTCCCGATTTTCTTGAAGTGTCTTTTTTTGAATTAACAACAAATTTATTAATAATCTTAAGAAAGAATTGTTAAAAAATATCAACTGAGTTATGTGCATTCAAACTTAAAAAAAATAAATCGTTTTTTCGCCATTTTTTTTTCGAAAAAAGTACCTACATTAATTTTAAATTATACAGAAAATGAGAAAAAAATAAATAATGTGTTTATATTTTTCTGAAAGATAACATTTCGGGAAATATTATAAAAGCAAAATAATATCAAAATTCGTATTATTACGTGGTCCAGAGCCTTCCTAAGTAGACCTATTTTTTATGTAAATTTCAACTTTAGACAACATATTCTAAAATCGCATAGCTGCTTTCAAAAAATTAAGACCAGTTTTGTATGTCCCAATCTGTTCTTCAATATCATGCAAAGGGAATTTCATAGCCCCAAGCTTGGTACCTTCAATAGATCCAAAAATCAAAAAAATCCCAATTTTGGGATTTTTGAAAAGTTTTTTGGGAATTGTGGGATTCTCAATAACAAATCTAAATCCAAATTTTCACTTTTGCATTCCGACAAAAAATGTCTATATAATTGTAAAATTTAATTAAAAAATATTCATAAACCAAAAAGTTATAGCAGTTTAAAAATTTAAATTTTCAACAAAAAATAAAAAAAAATTTATCTTTTTTTTTGGCAAAAACTCTTCTATGAAGTTTTTAATTTTCAATATATTTAAACACTTTTGAAAAGAAGATGCAATTTCCAAAATATTGATGTATAATATGTCTACCTTATTTTGTCCACGTGTCACAGTAATGAACGAATGATTAACATGTATAGTAAAATTTCATCACCAAGTTATTTTCTTCCATAACAACTTCAATGTTAGGTACTTATATAATACATAAGTACAAACATTAAGCGATTGCAACTCTTTTTTAACAATGAAATACCTGGGATATCCCTAAAATATATTTCATACATAATACTATTTTTTTACTACAGGTAATAGAACAGGTGCATTCATGTGCAAATATACCTTCACCTATATAAACGTTGACTACAGGTAACCTATTATATGAAACTCATGAAGAATAATTAATATATAATCATACTAAATCCACAATTGACATTAGTTATAATTAGCTAAAGATGACGATCACATTAAAAAAAAAACTTTGTCCTCCATTTTACTTAAACATAAAACATAAAAAAAAAAAAAAACTGATCAATTTCAAGATAAAGTCAACCTCATATTGAAATTATGTAAAATCGAAAAGTTTGTTAAATCCTTTGACATAAAATGGAAAACCGTAAAATTTTCTGCTACGAAATTTGAATCCAAATATTGTGATTGGTTGGGTGAAAATATAGAATTTTATGTGTCCACGTCTGCCTTTGGTGCTCCCCGTAAGGAATACATGGAATTGTGCCCAAAATCCAAGAAAAAGTGGTTATCGGATTCACTATCAACCCTGTCTACTGAGGAAGTTTCGGATACATTTAAGGCTATGTTAAAGCAAGAAAAACAGCCTTTGGAAGCTGTTAAAATCGCTGATATTCTTCCGAATGCATCGCCTAGACGATTAAAATGAATTGTTAAGAGCATACCTACACCATCATCTAATACTGCTTTTACCGAAGAAGAGGCTATTGCGCTTATGTTGCAGCTGGTACTAAGCCGTGATAATTATATAACTTTAAGAAAGGCATTGTTGGGAAAAGGAGTTGAAGTGTTACCATCATATGGCTCAATTCAGGAAAAGAAAAAGAGTATTATACCATCACCTATTGAAGTTACTGATCGGAAAGCTAGAATTGGACTCTCTACTCGAAAATACAGCATTAAGGATTGCTTGCGACTTTTCTACAGAACAGCTAAACAAAATAAATACTTATGATCTCCAACTAATCTGTAAGTGGGGATGTAATGGCTTATCATCACTTTCGGAATATAAGCAAACTACATCGAGTCAAACATCATCAGAGTATAAAAGTGTATTTATGTCATCATTGGTTCCATTAAGAATTCGGAAGTATGCTGCCAGTGATTCTCCATCAACTAGTTTTGAGGATATATGGATTAATTCAACTCCTGGATCGAAAGCCTTTTGTAGGTCAATATGTTTCGAATATACAAAAGAAACAAAGATTACGACACAAGATTTGATCAACTTAATTGAATCTGAAATTAAAGATTCAATATTCCTTCAACGTTTCTTTTAATATGAAACTAACGATGATCGATGGAAAAGTCAGCAACGCCATAACAGGAACATCATCTACTTGGAACTGTTCCATATGTGGTGAAAAAAAATCGGAATTTTCGAATATATCCAAGGAAAGAACAATTAACGAGGAAGTGCTCAAATTCGGAATATCTCCTCTACATGCCCGTATAAGATTTCTTGAACATTTTCTACATCTGGCATATGATTTAAAATATAGAAGCATACCAGAAAATATCAATAAATCAGTAAATAAAAATGAAGAACTGATGGAAATGAGAGCCACGGAGAAAAGAAGAATTCAAGAAGAATTCAAAAAGCAGATTGGATTAAACATTGATAAACCACTCGTAGGATATGGAAGCACAAATGATGGAAACACAGCTAGACGATTTTTCAAAGATTTTGAAACAACCTCAGATATAATAGGAATTAATATGGAATTACTGAAAAAAGTCAATATTATTTTAATGGCAATAAATAGTAAGCACAAAGTGAATGCAACAAAATTTGGCGAGTATTCCACAGAAATTTCAAAACTTCTATTATCGTTGTACCCTTGGAAAGAAATGACACCAACAGTACATAAAATATTATGTCATGGAAAAATCATAATTGAACATAATATTTTGCCCTTAGGAGAACTTACAGAAGAACCCCAAGAATCGAGAAATAGGGACTTCAAGTATGTTCAACAGTTCAGCTCCAGAAAGTGTTGTCGACAATCTCAAAATGAAGACATTTTGAATAATCTAATTTTATCATCAGATCCAGTCTTATCATCTATGAGGAAACGTTGGATTTGCTACAGAAGTTTGATGTTTGAAAATAGTCATGACTTTAAAGATTTGCTTTATCTTTTAGATATGGATTGCTCTGTTTCTGATTATTTTACTAAATTAAGCTAATTATAAATTTAAAAATAAAAAATATTTTCCCAAAAAAACATTACTTGTTTCTTTAGTTTTTTGTTTATTTATCAAATATTTCACATGAAATGTATGCTATGAAATCTACCTGTTCTATTACCTGTAGTAAAAAAAAATAGTATTATGTATGAAATATGTTTTAGGGATATCCCAGGTATTTCATATTAAACCTGGGATTCATTGTTAAAAAAGAGTTGCAATCGCTTAATGTTTGTACTTATGTATTATATAAGTACCTAACATTGAAGTTGTTATGGAAGAAAATAACTTGGTGATGAAATTTCACTAGACATGTTAATCATTCGTTCATTACTGTGACACGTGGACAAAATAAGGTAGACATATTATACATCAATATTTTGGAAATTGCATCTTCTTTTCAAAAATGTTTAAATATATTGAAAATTAAAAACTTCATAGAAGAGTTTTTGCAAAAAAAAAGATAAATTTTTTTTTATTTTTTGTTGAAAATTTAAATTTTTAAACTACTATAACTTTTTGGTTTATGAATATTTTTTAATAAAATTTTACAATTATATAGACATTTTTTGTCGGAATGCAAAAGTGAAAATTTGGATTTAGATTTGTTATTGAGAATCCCACAATTCCCAAAAAAAACTTTTCAAAAATCCCAAAATTGGGATTTTTTTGATTTTTGGATCTATTGAAGGTACCAAGCTCGGGGCTATGAAATCCCTCTGCATGATATTGAAGAACAGATTGGGACATACAAAACTTGTCTTAATTTTTTGAAAGCAGCTATGCGATTTTAGAATATGTTGTCTAAAGTTGAAATTTACATAAAAAATAGGTCTACTTCGGAAGGCTCTGGACCACGCAATAATACGAATTTTGATATTATTTTGCTTTTATAATATTTCCCGAAATGTTATCTTTCAGAAAAATATAAACACATTATTTATTTTTTTCTCATTTTCTGTATAATTTAAAATTAAAGTAGGTACTTTTTTCGAAAAAAAAAAATGGCGAAAAAACGACTTTTTTTTGCCAATGACAAATCAGTAGATATTTTTTAACAATTCTTTCTTAAGATTATTAATAAATTTGTTGTTAATTCAAAAAAAGATACTTCAAGAAAATCGGGAAAGAATTGGATCCGTTATTAGCAAAATGGCAGACAAAGGTATGCAAAAAAAATAAAATTTTACTTTTCAAATGCGAATAACTCGTAAACTATAAGAGATAATATATGGCAATGTTTTTTGTAGATCTCGTCTAGTACATTCCATATATATAAAAATCTTTCAAATCGGATCGCAAAAAATTTGGCATCATTTTTAATTTTTGATATACCCGAGGTGGCATTGTGGCTCGGCTCCCCCTTGGTTGTTTAAGCCCAAATTCAAAACTTAAACTTATCGACACCTCCTCTATAGCCATGGGAAATTTTATTAAAATCGGGCTATTCGTTTAGAAGTTACAGATTTATTTCCACTTTTTTTTCAGATCCCCCACTGTGCGTTGTTAGCTTTTCGGTCACACGAAATCGTATTGTAAGAGACCTTTCAGTTGCGTCAAATGTGATCTTAACCATCCAATTGCCGAGTGTAAAAAAACATCAATACACCAGCGCGCTGCATTAACTGTTTGAAAAATCATACAGCAAACTATAAAGGATGCCAAATCTATCAAAATCTGTAGCTCGTTTCTGAATTTCTCGCATCGGAAAACTTCTCACATGAAGTGTGAAACAAAAAATTCCATCGTTTCTCGATGTGCGAGAAAAAAGTGTTTCTGTATTTGAATGCGAAAACAGACAACACATATTCTGTTCTTATTGGAATATTTCCAGTAATTAAGTGTCAAATGCAAGACAAACGTCATCGAAAGAAAGAAATTATAATAAAACGAAAACAGTGAAAGGCTAAAAAATTTAAAATGCCAAAATATAACAATTGTGTTTTATTGATTGTCATCATTTGAATATAAAACAAAAAGTATAGTGTGGCGCTTATAACTGCTGAATTTAAAAAAATAATTTTAAAACACATTTGTGTGTACTTACATGTGTATATATAATTATTTTATTCAAACTCTGTACTACTTACATTTTCGGCTGATTTTGGTTCCATATTTAAACATACGAAGTTAAAAATCTCTATATTTTTTAAAATTTAGTTTTTCTCACACCAATTTCAAATGTGAAAAGTTTCTTGTGAGAAACTTTTCGCAAAATATTGTTACAGAAACACTTTTTCTCACATCCTTCCAATAATTGCTGGAAAATTATTTAAATTACAGATAATTCTGGCAAACTCAAGATACAGAAACACTTGTGCGAGAAAAAACATATTTTGTTTCATTTTACACTGTTTTTGTTGCAATTTGTTGCAATCGTTTCATGCGGAAAGTTTTTCGATTCGAGAAATACAGAAACGGGCTACTGATTGGTAAACGCAAAAACATTCGTAGTATTAAAAATTACCACGCAAATTATGCACACGTAAATTCAAATGACTTCCCTCAATTGAATTCAAACAATAACAATTATCAAAGAACTGATCAGAATGCAAACAATCAATCGTACTCTGAGGTGCTCAGAAACAAAAATGTTGAAAATATAAACAACAACAACAATACAATGGAAAAAATTGAATCAATGTTAACTAATCTTCTTAATATGATTACTATGTTATTATCGAAATTATGCAAATAAATTTACGTTTAGCAATATGGAATGCCAATTGTATTTCTAACCATACAAAAAAAATTAAACATTTATAAACCTAAATCATATTGACATATTTCTTATATCAGAAACTCACTTCACAAATAGAACCTATTTTAAGATAAATGGATTTGACCTAGTCTCTTCTAACCACCCAGATAACAGAGCGCATCGAGGTTCAGCTATCCTGGTAAAATCTTCAATAAAATACTCTATACTAGATGATTATCAAAGAAATTTTATTCAAGCTACGGGCATAAGAATTTCTTGTAACAATCATGAAATTTCAGTGTATTCTATTTATTTCCCACCCAGACATTGTGTTAAATATAATGATTTTCAAGACTTTTTTGGAAGAATTGGAACAAAAATTATCGTCGGCGATGAATCCAAAGGGTAATGAACTGTATAAAAGTATAATTAACAACAAATATTCGGTTTTAAGCACTGGTAGGCCGACATACTGGCCAAGTGATCCAAGAAAAATTCCCGATTTATTGGATTTGGCAATTTTCTCTGGTATACCAAGAAATTTGTTGGATTTTAGACTCTGATGATTTAATTATAAATTATGACACCTGTTTATGTACAAATAAAAATTATAATGTTTTTTCTCCACAAACTGAAAATATTGATTTGAAAATTAAATTAAAAGAAGGCTCAGATATTGATAATATCGTCGAACACTTTACAAATCTTATTCATGAGGCGGCCAACATTTCTACCCCAGCCGAAGTGCCTACAAATGGTCGAATTAGAGTGTTAATTTCAGCCGAAATTCGAGATCTTATAAGAGATAAAAGACAATTAAGAAGGATTTGGAAGAAAACAAGAAGCGCATTTGACAAATCAAATTTAAATAGAGCATCTAACCAACTAAAACAACGGCTGAGTGAATACAAAAACTAGAAAGTTAAGGATTATTTAAAAAAATATTAATAGTTTCCAACATCCTGAGCATAAATTATGGAATGCTACAAAATATTTGAAAAGACCTAGCAAAAGAAATGTGCCGATTAAAGATCAAAATAATACATGGTGTAAATCAGATAAAAAAAGCTGATGTTTTTCAACAATATCTAAAATCAACGTTTCATCCCTTTTCCTTAAATAATACACACGACAATAACACAGTTTCAGATTTTTTAGATACATCATGTCAAATGGATCTTCCCATCTAACATATAACTCCAATTGAAGTAAAGCGGGAAATTTCAATGATAAAAAAACCCCTGGACTTGATAAAATAGGAGCTAAAGTTATTAAGGCTTTACCAAAGAAAGCCATTCTTCTGCTAACTCTAATTTATAATTCCATACTAAGACTTAGTCATTATCCGGAACAATGGAAATGTGCTGAAATAATAATGGTTTTAAAACCGAACAAACCAGAAAATGTAATAATATCGTAGAGACCAATTAGTCTTCTGTGTTCTTTTTCAAACATTTTTGAAAAACTTTTTTTAAAAAGGTAACAACCAATTTTAGATAATAAAAATATTATTCCAGAATATCAGTTTGGATTTCGCAATAAACACGGTACGCCTGAAGCAAACTTTCGATAAAGTATGGCACCCAGGTCTTCTCTACAAATTAAAAATGATACTTCCTGCTCCGTTTTACTTGCTGCTTAAATCTTATTTAAGCAATCGACATTTTTATGTTAGGATTAATAATGAGAATTCTGATCTCTGTGAAATACAAGCTGGAATACCACAAGGCAGTGTACTTGGTCCTGTTCTTTACACCATATATTCATCAGATATGCTATTATCGGACAATGTTACTGTTGCTACCTATGCAGACGATACAGCATTAATAACAAATAATGGTTGTCCAAGTGAGGCTTCAAAATATATTCAGGATCATTTAAATAATATTGCTTTACGGTTAAATAAATGGAATATACATATGTATTAATCCTGACAAATCGTCTCACATCACTTTTACTCTAAGGAAAGGAGATTGCCCTTCAATTATACCCCATGGGGAACCAATACCACAAGCTAATTGCATCAAATATCTTGGAATGCACTTAGATAGAAGATTAACTTGGAAAGACCATATTAAACCAAAAAAAAAAACAATTAACTATTAAAACAAAGAGAATGTATTGGTTACTCGGTCAAAGTTCCCAATTAAGTCTTGAGAATAAAGTAATGCTTTACAAAGCTATCCTTAAACCCATATGGCCATATGGAATGTAATTATGGGGAACTGCGAGCAACTCAAATATTGAAATATTGCAGCGCTACCAATCTAAGACCTTAAGACTGATTACAAACGCTCCTTGGTATATGACTAATGATTGCATTCATAGAGATTTACGAATACCCAAAGTTAAGGACCAAATTTGTAGCTTCAGTAAAAGATACGTAGATAGGCTCAGTAATCATAGTAATGCCCTGGCTATTGCTTTATTAGATGACAATGAAGAAATTGCAAGATTGAAAAGGTTTCATATTTAGACTTGCCTTTTAGAAAACAATGATTACTTCAATTGTTTATATGTAATTTGTATTATTAAGTTTTAATAAACATAAAAGTGTATATATGTATATATATTTATTAATATGTTTTAATCTCACTGGAAATTAAAACAAATGTTATGTATTTATTCTACCATGTAATTTGCTTAATATTGTAATTATATACATACATATATAGATTGCAAATAAATATATGAAAAAAAAATAAAATAATTTTTCGTCCAACTGTGGTGGGACGTAAATAAAAATTAATATTTAGATTTAAGACACAAAGTATACAGAGGCGTCACGAGACAGAAAATAATATAGTTCTATATTTGTTTAATTTTTAGTAACTGCCCTTTTCATTTTGTTTTAGTCTTAATTTTCTGCCGCAATAATTCAATTTCTTTCCGATTTAGTTTGATGCAATCATTTATTTTTGTAATATTTCACTTTTAATTGCCATTGTACATGTGGAGTTTTATTTTGTAAACGTAAAAAACAACCAAGAATTTTGTTTCATTTAAAACACACAACAATACACACATTTTTATAATTTTCCATTTTAAAAAATTTTGTGCCACAGACTACGAAAAAATTGTCTTACAAATTTATTTGTTTGTTTTGTTCACATTTCTTTGTCTACCAAATTCGTGTTGTATATAGCGTTTTGCTCTAACACATCACTGATATTGTAGTACAAAATATATTGCTATCTCTTTTTATGAGAACTGCCCTAACATCTGATTTGGCGTTTTTTAAACGTCAAATTTGACACTTCTGTATATTCTGTGATTTAAGATTTGAACAAATTATTCATAGTTCACATTATTTTGTGAAGATACAATAAATAAAAATACAAAAAAAAAGTGCTAAGAGTGGTGTAGAAAATCGAACAAATTTTATAGGCTTTGATGTTTAGATGTTTGTGATTTCAGTAGTACATACATGGTCAAAATTTTAAATTCTATGAAGAAGTTTTTTATACCCTCCACCACCACAAGTGGTGAAAGAAGGTATATATAAGTTTGTGTGTAACATTGAGAAATATTCATCTGAGACCCAACAAAGTATATGTATTATTGATCCTTATGAAACTACATAATGAAAAGACGATATGCGCAAGATAGGATTTGATATTAGACCAATGGTTTCTTGAGGAAACTTTCTTAGAATTTTCCGTAGATTACGTTTCTGCTATACGATTTTTTTACTTTTTGATCGTCCATACAAACGACCCGGCCTCTATATATACAAAATTTAGCACAACTAAGTTTCGTGTAAAGAAAAATCTCTTGATCAATTTTTTTTTTTTGATCGAACACCATCTGACCGGGCCCCCATATCAATTTCACTTCCGAAAATCACCTAAATACACATAAATATCTTATATATCGCTATCAGGTTGAAATTTGACATGTATAATTCCCATGTATGTAGTGAATTTTATGAAGATCGGCCCATAATTGGTTATAGCTCCCATATAAAAAACACATATTTGTCATAAATATCTGAAAAATATCGTTATCGAATTAAAATTTTACAGAGATCAGTAGTATTTGTTCATAAATGATACTACTAGATTGTGTGAACATTGGTCGATATTTGACCATAGCTCCCATATATGAAGATCGGCCGATAATTGTTCATAGCTCCCATATAAGGAACACTTCTGAAAAACACATTAACCATTCATACAGTGGTGGCCACCAATTTAAGACAAATACTTGAATTTTTTTTATCAACTGAATTTTAAGTGCGTTAGAGCCAAAATAAAAGGACCTCTAAAGGTATGCAATTTATTATTAATGTTTCTAGTTTCTCAATAATGTTTGGAAAAATCGGTAAAACATATATGGACAAAAATACGTTGACCCACCTCAGCGAACATCCGCTGTTAATAACATGATATGACCGAAAGTAATGGAACTAAAAGGACGAAATTTGGTCCGAATATTTATAATAATAAAAATATAATGATATAAATGTGAGAAAATATGTTTATTTAAAAAAAAAATTTTTGGTCAAGTTGTAGAAAAATCTTATGAGTTCGTGATGAATATGTATGAATTGATACAGTCGAATAAAACACACTTGTGTGTTAAAACAGTCCTCATGCATACATATTTGTGGAAATATTTGAATAAATAATTGACAATTACATGGAATTTAGCAAACAATTTTTGTCTTAATTACCTGGCCACCACTGTATGTACATTAGAGTGACAGGCGATTTTTTTTTAGATTTCAAAGAGCGCCGGGTGAAATATTGTGACACTAGGCCTAAAAGTATCCCACACACTCGCATCCCATTAAGCGACTAAACCCCTCTTAAAGGAAGGGACCTAAGCTTTCTTTTGAGCGAAAAAAAAATTTATAAAGGGCCCATTTTGGAAAAAAAGTTAGATTTTGCAAAAAAAATTCAAAAATTGTATGTTTTGAGTTACAAAATATTTATTTTGATAGATATCTCACTCGCATCCCACTAAGCGATTAAAAAGGTCTTCAAGGATATGACTAAGGCTTTCTTTTGAATGAAAATAAAAAATT